>NC_138740.1:17219893-17507393 GCF_965113295.1 Leuciscus leuciscus | reverse complement strand
ATTATAGCTTTTCCCCGTTATGGTTGAATCGGAAGCAACACCAGTCATTTTGCCGAGAGAGCTCTTATTTCTTATTTTATTACATGTCAGCATAGGAGAGAAACGTACGGTGGCCGAGAAGTGCAAAACAAACCACAATTCCGAAAGCAAAACAACAAATTTATAAACGCAATGGAAAGACTAAAAACAAATTAACAAGTTAGAAAACACAATAACATTTCCGAAAACAAAGTTTGTTTTGCACTTCTAGGCCACCGTAGAAAGGGGCCATAGTAGAGGAAGGTTACAGAAGAGGTTGTCTTCATTTCAGATTTCTCTGTTCCCCTTTCTGTCATCTCTCCCCATCTCTTTCCTCTCTCCCCCTCTCCTTCCTCTCCCTTCACTCATGCATATGGTTTCTCTGTATGCTTATACCACTGAGGAACTTGCAAATTCCTTGTAAGGTAGAAAAATATGTTGCTTATGTTTAAAATGGAACGTATGCCCCTATGCTTCTTGGTACATATGCATCAGTGAAAAACATTCCTTTCCTTATAAAGAAAACAGCACCTCAATCGATGTATACATTATTGGAAAACCTTTGCATCAGTGGAACATGATGCATTGCACACATACTCCTTTGCCAAATATAGCTCATCCCAAATCTCTCCTCAAAACAACATACAACATACTCTGACTTCACAAAATATTACATTATACAAAAAGAATAATACTGAAAATACATTTAACAATAACATTTTAGTCTTCACGTGGCCAGAATTTGTTCCCATGATGTGATTATTACTCCCACAGCTTGTTATTACTAAAACGAGGGACAAACTCGTACAATGTGGCCATTATTGAATTAATTCTTAATATCTTTTTCACATGTCAAGTGAAATACCAAATGATTTTATTCTAAGTTTGTTCTCAAGATCTGCGTTCTATGTCAAGAATACATTGAAGCCATTATTTCTGTATCAATACCGTGATCATAAACAGTGAGTACCAATGTCAGTCTTACATTTGAGACAAAAGAGTGAAAAGAAATTGTTAAAGATATGTCTACAATTAGGGGATATATGAAATCTGTACTATATTCAGTTTAACAGCTTTTGCCCAATTACAGACTGATATTATTTTAGCATGTTCCCAAATATCATCCCAAGTGTCATCATTAATTGGAATTGATAATTACTTTTCCCATATTTTCCAGGTATTCAGTATGTCTGTACAATTCATGCAGCATGAAGTAGAACTAAAGAATTTGACCTCAATTATCATCAAATAATGGACAATTAGAACCATAGTTTTCCATCAGATCTTAAGTGCATGCTCTGTGTTAAAGTGTCTTTGGCTGGGTAAATCTGTTCTGGCACTTTTAGTTCCTACCCCCCAAAATTGGGCACATGCTGTATAAATGTTCAGTCTTCTTTATTCAGCACAACAGCCCCTTGGATTCCACTGGTGTGCAATTAAGGGGTTCGGGTTCACCAAAGAGAAAACACCTCCACCCACAAGGCCTGAAATAAATAATTATCAGACTGTATGAAATGCAAATAGGCTGCTAGAGCAATAAACAATGTGCCAAGGAGCAATAAACAATGTGCCAAGGGTCAATCATTTTAATGAGCCTTTCTAATGAATCTAGGGCCACCTGCTACTGTGCCTTTTATTAGCAAACTCACTATTGGGGTTTTAGCCCAGTCGATGGTTAACATTGGAATAATTAACATACATTTTCATCTTGAGGTCAGATAATCAATGACTCTTTAAATATCTATTTATTGCTGAAAGCTTTGAAATGAAGTCTGCTGTCTATGTTCACCAATTCCAATGTTTCCACAGGGAAATATTACATCGCCACAATGACAATGGTTACAGCTTCTACAGCCCTGACTATCTTCATTATGAACATTCACCACTGCGGACCAGAGGCCCAACCTGTTCCTACATGGGCACGTCACTTTATCCTGCACTACCTGGCTCGGATTTGCTTCGTCTATGACATGGGTGAGGGCTGCCTGTCTGCTCACACAGACAAACCTGCGCAAAAGGGAAGCAGCTGCACTATAAACGGCCCTGCCAGGGGCGAGGACTTCCCTCTGAGGGTACGAAGCATTTCAGCCAGTGATGGTTGTTCACAAAAGATAAAAGATCAGTTAAATGAGGATGTCAGTCCAACCTTATCACTAAGGCAAGGAAATGAGTGCCACACTGGCTGGATAGATAGTTCCTATGTGAGCATTGACCATGGGGAGGTTGCGGGAGCTACAGGAGAGAGTGTGTTGGAGAGCGGAGCGACTGGAAAAGAATCGGCGAAGAAAAGGGAGATACTTGTTGAAGGTCAGTGTTTATGTCATCAGCAAAGCCTCTTGAGGAATATCGAGTACATCGCTAACTTTTATCATGAGCAGAAGGCCACGCAGAGACGAAATGGGGAGTGGCGGAAAGTTGCCAAAGTCATGGATCGCTTCTTTATGTGGATATTTTTCATCATGGTCTTCCTGATGAGTTTGCTTATTATAGGGAAAGCTGTCTGAATGCTTGATATGAAAGACACCAGGGGCCTCGTGCATACAGTAAATGTCTGTGCAGGTCTAACGAACGAAAGGGTTTGCAAATGCAAAAATTGAAATAAAAAGAGAAAATATCACCAACACGGATTGAACTGTATATTGAACTGTTAATTGTATTGAATGTGCACTAGTAGTGTACTTCAGATCTTAAAGGTATATTTAAAAAAAAAAATAATATAAAATGAATGAAATAAAAGGCCTCTTAGTGTACTTAAAGGGAGTACAGAGTGCACTGTAATAATGTAACAATTTTTAAGCATTTTAAATAATCTAGTTTAAAATAAATTCGTCTTGGTTTAAAATAGTAAACTTATATTGATGTGTTGGCTTGACAAACTAAAGCACATGTAAAGTACTTTATTATAATTTAACTGTGTGTTATTCGATATTGCATTTAAAGTTAATATATTTTAAATGTACTAAATTCCAACTTCAAAAATGTTTTAACTACATGAAATACAAGTTTCAATAGAAATTACATTAAAGGGATACTCCACTTTAAAATTAAAATTCTGTCATCATATACTCTTTGTATCATATTCCCTCATGTTGTTTCAAACCTGTATGAATTTCTTTCTTCTGCTGAACAGAAAGGAAGATATTTAGAAGAATGTCAGTAACCAGACAGTTTCTGGTACCATTGACTTCCATAGTAGGAAAAAATATATACTATGGAAGTCAATGGTACCAGAAACTGTCTGGTTACTGACATTCTTCTAAATATCTTCCTTTCTGTTCAGCAGAAGAAAGAAATTCATACAGGTTTGAAACAACATGAGGGTGAGTATATGATGACAGAATTTTCATTTTAAAGTGGAGTATCCCTTTAGGTATGTTTTAGTTTACCCTAAATGCTTTTCAGTACATTCAGCAGTACACTTTAAAGGGATGGTTCCGAGTAAAATCAACCTAGTGTCCTTTGCACCATGACCTCGAGCCAAACACCCTCCCAGAAGCCCTTTTTCCCTTGGTCGAACATTATTAAAGTTAGAGCTTATTTAGAGATATCAGCCGAATGGTTTAGTGCAGGCGCTAACGGATCCAAGGATGCATCTCGTAAATTACCCCACTAATAATGCCCAGAATGGTACCGACCATAGTCGTGTAGTGTAACAACGAATTATTATTTTTTCCGAAGTGTTGACAACTTAGTGTTAACTAATAATTATTGCAAACTGGTACTACCAACAAAATATTAGTGCATTCCTGGAACTGGGCGTCATTACACTACATCCTTCTGCATCGCTTTCTGCCAGGACTTTTACGTGCTTTTCCCAAATCACGGAAGTGACCTCGACGTCCGGGTAAGCAGTAGCATGAGCCATCAGGCAAGTGTTATTTAAATAAACTCCTGATGTACTTACAAACTCCTGAGTACAGAACCTATTTGTACTACTGTAGAGGTTTGGTACCATTCTGGGCATTAGTGGGGTAATTTACGAGATATACCTTGGATCAATTAGCGCCTGCACTAAACCATTCGGCTGATATCTCTAAATAAGCTCTAACTTTAATAATGTTCGACCAAGGGAAAAAGGGCTTCTGGGAGGGTGTTTGGCTCGAGGTCATGGTGCAAAAGGACCCTAGATTGATTTTACTCCGAACCATCACTTATAACAAATTTCAAAATCGATACACACCTAAAGGGAAAGTTCACCCAAATATGAAAATCCATTATTTCTGACTGCAAACTTGCAACCTTATTTCAGTTTTTTTTTTTTTTGTGCCTGTGTTAATGCCAACTGCATACATTTTGGCACAGGTGTGTATTTTATTGGAATCGTACTATTTCACCCCCATTTCCTTTATTTTGCACCTGTTACACAAAAAAGTTCAATGCATGACCTTAAGGACAAAAATGGCTCCTTTACTTATTTTAATCCTAGTGCCATTTAACTATAAAAAGATGCAATCTAATTGTTAATAGACTTTCATTCTGTTGGCAAGGCTTAAAAATTTACAATTTTTTTTTTTAGATGGTGCCATTTTCTCAAGTTTGGCCTATAAAGCGAATACTCACTTTATTCCTGTTTTCTCCTCAAGCATATTTTAGAGCCAATTGGATAAATGATGCAGCTATAATTGTTGTGGGTATGGATGTCAGAGTGTGATTTGTATGTATGTAATAAAAACAAATTGTGTGTGTGTGGTTGTAATATTTGAAAGCGAAGCTTTGCTGGCATCTAATAGGGAAAATTTGGTACTGCGCCCACAAACAACATCTTACTGAAAGCTCATTTTTTGGGATATCAACCTAACATTTGTAACACAACTTGTTTACATAGATGGCTTTGATTTTCTAACAGTTTTAGGGTTCAACATGTTTCATAATAAATATATTTTATATAAAATAATGTTCATAAATAACTTTTTTTTTTTTGGTCTCACTTATTAAACTTTTTTTGAAAAACTTTTTTTTTGTTTTTTACAACAATAATCTGCCAAGGGTCTTCTTTAAAATGAGACCAAACTTAAGTTTGACACAAACATTTTTGTCCTCTATGTGTAACTTTTTTTAAATAAATTGTTCCAAACCTGTATGAATTTCTTTTTTTCTGTTGAACACAAAAGAAGATATTTTGAGTAATATGGGTAACCAAACAGTTGATGGACCCCACTGACTTCCATAGTATGGAGGAAAAAAAAATACTATGGAAGTCAATAGGGTCCATCAAACGTTTGGTTACCGACATTTTTCAAAATATCTTCTTTTGTGTTCAGCAGAAGAAAGGAATTCATGCAGGTGTGGAACAACGTGAGGGTGAGTAAATGACAGAATTTTAAATGTTGGGTGAACTATCCTTTTAAGTATATTATATCCATAATAAATAGGCCTACTCTTTTTTTAAAGTATGTTAAAGTGTACCTCCTTTTCATACTAAGTCTAATTTGTTCCCATGTTGTTTTATATTGTTGATGAATCCAGATTATTCTAAATTGTGTGTGCCCAGAGTAATGATCAATTAGTATAGGCTAATACATGCCCAACCTGTCTTCATCTGTGCCCTTCTCAAAATCAGCTGAGCACAATAAACACCTTTTATATAGGCCTGGACTACTTGTGATCAGCTACTATTCTGAAATAGGTAAGATGTATTGCAGGTTCATTTAGTAATTCAGTTACTATACCAACTAATGTATAGGAATACAAATTTTAGCTTAACATATTCCAGGTTCAAAAGGCCAACAGGAATTATTTATCCTAAAATTTAAATCTGGTTAGTGAATCAGATTTAATGCATTGTGCCAAACTGGATAAAAAAATAAAAACATAACGGTAGATTTGTTTTTGTTTTTTGTGTGCAATTTAAGTCACTTTAAAGGCCTGTGATTTTGATACAGGGCATTAAGTCCCTGCTCAGTTAAGTCACAAAAATAAACTTTTGTGTCCACAAACGAATCCTTGTATTTATATGTAAATTTACTTCATTTATTGCATTGGTATTTGGTAAATGAATACTGGTTTTAGAGAAAATGGAGCTTTGAAGCCAAAAGCCAAGCAAACAGCCAACCAAGTTTTTTATGGATGCACTCTTGTCTTTACTGCTCTCTACTTTACAGCTAAAGTCTTTGCACTAAATAGTTTCGAGCAGGAATATGACAGCATTATGTTTGCAATATTAAAAAGAGACACAAGAGGGACATAATACATACAGCATATGAAAAGCTAATTGAAAGCTGTTGATTTATTTTTCCGTAAACATGGGGAAATGGAGATGCAGAGTAGAACGACAAATGGAGCCAAATCCAGAGTAACACTGACTGTTTCATATATAGGACTATTCCATAACGTTGGCTGTTACTGCATGTGAGCCATAGTACTGCCTGATTTGTGTGTGTGTGTGTGTGTGTGTGTATATGTATATATGTATATATATAATATATAATACACGCACACATAAAATACTATATGCACTACTGAATGCACAATATCATTAAATGTTTAGATATAGTATTTAATTGTTTAGCTATGCTTAGCCAATGTCATTGTGAAACAGAGGATGTTTACTGGGATTATTTGAATAAATCAGAAAGCTAAAACTTTTTGTGAGGTCTTATGAATGTGTAGTGGGCAAATTTCAACCCTCACACAGAGTGTAAATCCATCAAAAATCCTCATTAAATGATTGAATCTCATACTTACCACAGAAAAGGACTGAAATAAATGCTCATCACCTTCAATAATTAGTTACATGGTGAGATTTATGCAATTAACCCTTTCAGCCTATTTTAAATCCCATTTAAGGAGGCGATGTAGTTACTGAACTTCTAATAAGTTTGCAGTCAGAAATAATGGATTTGATATAAATCATCAAATCACAACATTAAACATTCATTATTTCTTGCACCCCACCATCTAACCTTTTGCTCTGTGTGCTTTCACAGCAATGGTAAGGTTAATTAGCTCTTGGCTTCAACAGACCTCAGGGGGGATGGTAGAGATATAAAAACTACATTCATCACACAAATTGAGGCTTATTGAACTTCTTCTTTGAATATAGAGCCTTTTAAAGAATCGTTACGTAGCTCGTCACCATGTCTGTAAAGCTCCAAAAAGGCATGCGTGTCACATAAGTATCCATATGGCCTTATACGCTGTATATGTCCAAGACTTCTGGAGTATCTTTGTATGAGAAACACTTGTTTTTATTCACTGATAGTATTTCCATAGATGGAAGCTCTGAAATGTCATTGCAGCCACGTTTAAAATGCTGCAGCAAAATATTGTTGACAGCTTGTTTTAGTGAAATTTAAAACAGACAATTGTACAATGGTTGCTTACACTCACCTAAAGGATTATTAGGAACACCATACTAATACTGTGTTTGACCCCCTTTCGCCTTCAGAACTGCCTTAATTCTACGTGGCATTGATTCAACAAGGTGCTGAAAGCATTCTTTAGAAATGTTGGCCCATATTGATAGGATAGCATCTTGCAGTTGATGGAGATTTGTGGGATGCACATCCAGGACACGAAGCTCCCGTTCCACCACATCCCAAAGATGCTCTATTGGGTTGAGATCTGGTGACTTTGGGGGCCATTTTAGTACAGTGAACTCATTGTCATGTTCAAGAAACCAATTTGAAATGATTCGAGCTTTGTGACATGGTGCATTATCCTGCTGGAAGTAGCCATCAGATGATGGGTACATGGTGGTCATAAAGGGATGGACATGGTCAGAAACAATGCTTAGGTAGGCCGTGGCATTTAAACGATGCCCAATTGGCACTAAGGGGCCTAAAGTGTGCCAAGAAAACATCCCCCACACCATTACACCACCACCACCAGCCTGCACAGTGGTAACAAGGCATGATGGATCCATTTTCTCATTCTGTTTACGCCAAATTCTGACTCTACCATCTGAATGTCTCAACAGAAATCGAGACTCATCAGACCAGGCAACATTTTTCCAGTCTTCAACTGTCCAATTTTGGTGAGCTCATGCAAATTGTAGCCTCTTTTTCCTATTTGTAGTGGAGAGGAGTGGTACCCGGTGGGGTCTTCTGCTGTTGTAGCCCATCCGCCTCAAGGTTGTGCGTGTTGTGGCTTCACAAATGCTTTGCTGCATACCTCGGTTGTAACGAGTGGTTATTTCAGTCAAAGTTGCTCTTCTATCAGCTTGAATCAGTCGGCCCATTCTCCTCTGACCTCTAGCATCAACAAGGCATTTTCGCCCACAGGACTGCCGCATACTGGATGTTTTTCCCTTTTCACACCATTCTTTGTAAACCCTAGAAATGGTTGTGCGTGAAAATCCCAGTAACTGAGCAGATTGTGAAATACTCAGACCGGCCCGTCTGGCACCAACAACCATGCCACGCTCAAAATTGCTTAAATCACCTTTCTTTCCAATTCTGACATTCAGTTTGGAGTTCAGGAGATTGTCTTGACCAGGACCATACCCCTAAATGCATTGAAGCAACTGCCATGTGATTGGTTGATTAGATAATTGCATTTCGCGTAATCGCGTAGCCGCGCGAAATTAAAAAATGCGCGTGCAGTGTGATGAATCGTTCCGGTTGAGTTCATCATGTGGGTCATTTTATTTACGGCTAAATTATTATTCATTAATTTTACGAATAGTTCGATTGGGCAGGCATCCACAAAAGGGCCTTTAATTCCAAAAAAAGGAGAGGAAATTTTGCCTTGACAAAAGGGCACTTTGGGCACCAAGGGCCAAAAGGGCAGGTGCTCGAGCAGAGTTTACAGAGTTAACAGGAAAATAATGCAACAAAGTTCAGTACAGTACAGCAGCTCTAGAAGAAAATAGTGCCATTGTCTGGCTTAAGTAAGTTCAGTGTTGATTAATTTCTACCAGAAAGACTCGGGAGGCAAAATACCAAAACAAGTATAGATTTATTACAGTTTTTCTCAGTCGCTTTGGTGCATTTCTCACATCACTATTTACATTTGCACAACAGTTAATGCAGTTCTCAAAACAATTAGAACAAACTGCAAAACATAGTTGATAACCTGCAAAAGCGTGTCACTTGCTCAAAATGGATAGCTCATTCCTCAAAAGCAAGTATTCATGTCAATGAAAGTGTCAGTGTCATCAAGATGAAAAGTCCTGACACCATTGTTTATGAACAAGATAGTCAAATGGCTTTGTCATGTTTTCATTATGACAGTTTACTCTGTAGTCAGATCTTGGTGACACTACCTGAAAATGCTCAAAACAGCCATTTGAAAAATACAGTAAAGTTACACATTACTGTATTTAGTGAGGTAACTGAGTACAAGACACTGAATATGTAGCCTATGTTTCACATTTTTACTGCATATGCTCTTTGCAATTCTAATTTGTTCACAGCATTGTGCAAAAGAAAAAATACACCCTTATTTACAACAAACATAAACTCCCTTTGGGTAGAGCTGTGCACAACTGGAAACAATATTGCAGTACATATTGGAGCTGAACATACAACATACATAGTCCTGTAATCATTCATGCACATCCAGACGTTCCTCTCTGTCTGAAAGCTGAAATTCACCTGAGAGAAATTTTTCAATTTAGGAGACATTTTCAGAAAAGAAAAAAAAAAGATTTCAATTTTTTTTTTTGCTTGACAGATTTTGACAACTAGTTCAACATTTTTGTAGGTAATGACTCAAGCAATGAAATGAGGACTATTAGTTTTATATGGAATGACTATTCAGCATTCACAAGTATAGTTAATTTTGACTGACATGACATAAGCAAATGATAATGTTATAAAACAGCAGAGAGTTGTATGAAAGCAATTGATGCATGTCCAAAAGCATTTGCAATTTGTTGGAAGGAATGAGAAACTGCTACTATGATGTGCACAAATGACTAAATGTTGTGGAGGTTGAACTAACTGTTGTGCAAATGTAAATAGTGATGTGAGAAATGCACCAAAGCGACTGAGAAAAACTGTAACTGCCCAGCAAGCAAATATTGTGTTATAAAGTTCTTTGGCGTAGCTCCCAATCCGAGGGTACGGAATCTGCATTTCCTGCCTGAAGACGAAGACGGAGCGCAGCCGACCCCCTGGGAGGTATGGTCAGGGACCATCCTGGTGGTGGTTGGGAGGATGAAGGTGAATGTTAGCGTCAGCATCTGCGAACGCAGACATGTGTAAGTACCGATCTTTTAAACTACAAGTATTAGAACACAATTGGATAGATAATGTAATAAGTGACGTAACAATTTAGTCCTCCAAGCAGAACTTACGCTAAAGTTTTCATTTCCTTTGTAAAAAAATCATTAGTTATCTATTTAGTTCACTGATTTCTCCAGAGCGGCTGTATAGATAAATGATGTCATCATCCAAGCTCAGTTCAGTTCTCTAATGGTGTCAATGCAGGCAGATCAGTAATATTGTTGAATATTAAGTGACAAAAAAGGGTTCAAACTACAGCTACAGGTTTTAGAAAAACTAAAAAGCTAAAAAAAAACATACATTGTCTGCAACATAGTCATTTATTAATATTTCATTGTTCTCTCTTCTTTTTTCATGTGTTCATAATTTCTTTGTATGACAGCATGGCTAAAAAAATATGTCTGTACAATTTGGAATGTTTCATTGTGTTATCACAAATAAACAATTGACTCCAGGCACAACTACACAATACGCTTACAAAATCTTTAACACATTTTTAATACTATTTGAATAAAGGGTGAATCTGACAATTTTCCTTTGCCTCACTTTTCCACAGGGGATTCCACAGCATCAATACTAATTTGTGATAATTTTGCAAAATGCAAAGCAAAAAAAAAAAAAGTTTTAGTTTCAGTGTCTTCATTAAATTATTTTATTATAATATTTTATTTTATTATAATTACATTAAATGATTATATAATTTAATCATTGGTCACTCATGCTGCAGTGACCTAACCCTTGCAGGCTCACTATTGGCCTATATACATAGACAGTATATAAACTATATAGTGGTTGAGAGCGGCCATTTTGGGTTGACATCACTGTAGTCCTTAGTTTGCAGCACTTAAGTCCCACTTCAGTCAGCACTTAAGAATCAGTCTTATACTTTACTGAAAGTTGCTTTTAGCTTCTTTATAAAAGTCTACTATTTGTTTTTAATAAGGAATTGTCAAAGCTCAGGCTTGTCATGTATTTGGCTTTTTATTCTTGGATAAGAATTGTGAAGACCCCCATACTGAGATATAATTAAATTTTCACATTAAATTAATTTTCTTTCTTTAATATTCTTATTGTGGAAAAAGCATTTCCTCTGGTCCTCTTCATTTAGGAATCACACTTGTCTCCTTCGCGGTCAAAAGTGACCGAAGCCTTAAAATTTAACTTTTTTTTTCGTCAGGAAAACCAATGTAATATATTTTTGTTCAATAATATTTTTTTTTTTTAAATAAATTTTCAATAGGTGTTATACAAATATTGGCAAAACCACACACATGATACAAAACCCAAACAAAGTGTAAAAGACATAAAACGTACAGTATACAATAATTATTTGATATTATAAAAAAATATATATATATAGAGAGCATGTATCACACATTCAACATGAAACAAATAAGAACAGTAATTGACAAGACAATAATAAAAATAAAAAATAAAGAGATTTTTTGGGATAGATTACCATGAGGGTGGAGAAGGAAGGCTATGAGTGTGTGTATGTGTGTGTGTGTGTGTGTGTGTGTGTGTGTGCTAGAATAAACATTACTGTGCGTGTAAGTTTGTGTATGATTGAGTGTTTTGTGTTTGAATGTTTTGGATGGAATATTAATTAATTGTGAGATAGGCGGGGCGAGTTCTAAATTTACCATTGGGGTGTTAGTGGTTGGTTTAATTGATGATTTAATCTGTAGGTATTGTTTGTCGGTGATGCCAAATTTCTGGACCAAGTCCTCAAATGTAGAGAAATTGCCTGATCTATCTATCTGACAATTTTAGAAATGACAATCTGCAACTGCAAATACTAAAAATTATGAATAAAAATAAAGTAAAACAAAAATAAAAAGTCTGTCTGTTTATTTATAAGTTTATATATATATATCTATTATAGCACATAACAATCTGCAACTGTAAATACTAAACATGATGAATAAAAATAAAGTAAAACAAAAATAAAATGTCTGTCTGTCTATTTATAAGTTTATATCTGTAGGAGCCTAAATGCAGTTAACTGATAAATAATTGTAATTTATGCGTTAAATAGTAATTTACATGATTCATTTATGTGGAAGAAATTGAAGGGAATATTTACAGTATTTACAGGTTGATACAGTTAATATTTACAGTAATGCAAGGAGTTAATTTTGTAATTATCTAATATTGGTATGGATAATTTAGAGTGCATTTATATTACATTGGTGATATTTTGGGAATAGAGGACTGTTATCGCATTTTTACCTAAATCGCATGTACCTTTAATTGCTTGGAATACTCTCGCTAGAATTGTAAAAGTTTCGGAGTGAACAGTCAGGCAAGCAGAGAGTGGAGCCATATAGTTTTTTGACCTTTTCTCTCTCTCTCTCTCTCCTTTTTTGTCGTTAATTAATCATTTTTATTTTATGTAATATTCCTGTGCTGATGTTTTTGATGCTAACTGAGTAAACGGATACGTTTTTTCACGAGTGGTTCTGTGGATTTATTGATGTGGATTCTGACGAAGGGAGTGGACAAAGTGTCAAGCTAGGGCTTCATTTAGTGGAAACCTACATTTTGCATGGTCTTTGCATGGAGCTCTGCACGGATTATTGGACTTTGGAACGGCCTGACTCGAGACAAAGGACGGAAGGAGGAAACTTTCATGGTGAATCTGTAAGTCGTAGCGTTCCTTGCTCTGCTGTGGATCGTTAATTGAATCATGAGGAGCGCAGTTGGTGTGCGCACCGCTGTAAGAAATAAATAAATAAAAGGACGCCGTTCGGCTGAACGGCGAAGTGGAACGCATTGTGTGTATGTTAAGCTCACCCTACGGTTTTGACATTTGCATTGACAAAGTGTGGAAACATTCGTTTGTTATGGATGAACAAGACAGTGAAAAACGGACAGTAAAAATGACTGAGAAGGCTGTGGAAGAACACAAGTCTAGACAACTCCATGCACGCAGGTATAAGTTATCCCAGCTAACGAGCATGATAAAGCATATTGAGCAATTAATGGAAGATGATGCAAACGCTGATATTGTTAAAAATAAATTGCGTGTGGAATTCAGTGGTTTGCAGCAAGAATTTTCCGACAAAAATTCTGGTTTGAGAAGATTTATGTCTGAAGAAGAATTCCTGGATAATCAAAAGAATTGGTTTGATCTTAAAAATAAGTCAATAAATGATTTCTTCTGGAAATGTGCAGGAATGGATGAAAGATGTCATGAAACGCTCTGAGCAGGCTGAAGAGTGTGATAAACACGTAATGCCAACAGATAGTAGGTCTACATCATCAAAAACCACCACGAAACGCTCAAGCAGACCCGGATTGCTGCCTCGGTGTGGAGCTCTCCAGTTATTGTGTTGTTTTTGTTGGTTTGTTCTGCGTTTAGTCATTCTTTTCCTATCAGTTTCACCAAAGACGAACTACTGGACATTAGGAAACACACACCAGACAACTTTTCTACAGATTTTGATTACTCAGACGTTTTACTGGACATTCTCGTCGGAGGGGCAGCGGTGTTGTTCAAACGCGCGGTCAGACGCAAACGCGGGAAGCGCGCTGGCGCGCTGGTGAAACTCCGCGAGCGCGGCCTCCGCACTGCACTCCCTAGTATTCATCTTGCAAATCTCCGATCTCTTCCTAACAAAATGGACGAACTTCTTCTCCTCACCCGCACTAACAAGGATTTTTTAAACTCCGCTGCTCTGTGCTTCACTGAAACCTGGCTGAGTGAAGCCATACCGGACAACGCACTACATCTGCCGGGCTTTCAGCTGTTCCGAGCGGATCGCATCGCGGAACTAACGGGGAAAACGAGAGGTGGTGGATTGTGTTTCTACATTAACGAAAGTTGGTGTTCAGATGTAACAACACTGAAGAAGATGTGCTCTCCTAACTTAGAGGTGCATTTCATGAACTGTAAACCTTTCTACTCGCCACGGGAGTTTTCCTCATTCATTCTCGCGAATGTTTACATTCCTCCAGACGCGTGTGTGAGCGCGGCGATACAACAGCTGGCTGAACATATAGCTGAAATGGAACAAAGGTACCCAGACTCTCTTTTAATCATTCTTGGGGATTTTAACAAAGCAAATCTCTCCCGTGAACTGCCAAAATACAGACAGCATGTTACATGTCCTACCAGAGACAGTAATATATTGGACCACTGTTACACCACGATAAAGAATGCGTATCACTCCGTCCCACGGGCAGCTTTGGGGCTCTCTGATCACTGTTTGGTTCATCTTATACCGACCTACAGGCAGAAACTGAAATCAGCTAAACCTGTAATAAGGACTGTAAAAAGATGGACCAATGAAGCAGAGCAGGATCTACAGGCCTGCTTCGATTGCACTGATTGGACTGTTTTTGAAGCTGCAGCCACCGATCTGGATGAGCTCACAGATACTGTAACATCATATATCAGTTTCTGTGAGGATACATGCATTCCTACCAGGACATTCTTATCATTCACTAATGATAAACCATGGTTTACTGGGAAACTCAAACAGCTTCGTCATGCCAAAGAGGATGCTTACAGAAGTGGGGATAAAATCTTGTATAACCAGGCCAGAAACAGACTGACAAAGGAGATCAGAGTTGCTAAAAGAAGCTACTCTGAAAAGCTGAAAACCCAGTTTTCAGCCAACGACCCGGCATCAGTCTGGAGAGGCCTGAGGAACATCACCAACTACAAATCACCATCCCCCCGATCTGTGGAGAATCAACAACTGGCCGACACTCTCAATGCATTTTATTGCAGGTTTGAGAAGCCCAGACTCACACCTCACACCCGCTCTGATGTGCACTTCACACATCCACCATCACCTCCTGCAACCCCTCTCCTCCCCCCTTCTGCCATCCAACCTGAGCTTAAGGTCTGTGTGGAGGACGTGAGCCGAGTCTTCAAAAAACAGAAGACTAGGAAAGCTTCAGGCCCAGACGGCATCTCATCTGCTTGTCTAAAAGCCTGCGCTGACCAACTGGCCCCAGTCTTCACGCAGATCTTCAACAGATCATTGGAGCAGTGTGAAGTTCCCTGCTGCTTCAAACGCTCCACTATCATTCCGGTTCCCAAAAAAACTAAAATCACTGGACTTAATGACTACAGACCTGTCGCTCTCACGTCTGTGGTCATGAAGTCGTTTGAAAGACTGGTGCTGGCCTATCTGAAGGACATCACTGGACCCCTGCTGGATCCCTTTCAGTTTGCTTACAGAGCAAACAGGTCTGTGGATGATGCAGTCAACATGGGACTGCACTATATCCTGCAACATCTTGACAGACCTGGGACTTATGCACGGATCTTATTTGTGGACTTCAGTTCGGCCTTCAATACCATCATCCCTGATCTTCTCACAGCCAAACTGACTCAGCTCTCCATGCCATCCTCAATCTGTCAGTGGATCTCCAGCTTCCTGACGGACCGGCAGCAGCGAGTGAGACTGGGGAAGCTCACATCCAGGACCCTCACCATCAGCACTGGCGCCCCCCAAGGGTGCGTTCTCTCCCCACTGCTCTTCTCCCTGTACACTAATGACTGCACTTCTAAAGACCCCTCTGTCAAGCTCCTGAAATTTGCAGACGACACCACCGTCATCGGTCTCATCCAAAATGGTGACGAGTCTGCTTACAGACTGGGGGTTGAACAGCTGGCTGTCTGGTGCAGCTATAACAACCTTGAGCTGAACACGCTCAAAACAGTGGAGATGATTGTGGACTTCAGGAGAAAATCCCCAGCACTCCCCCCTCTTACCATCATGAACAGCACTGTGGAAGCAGTGGAGTCATTCAGGTTCCTGGGCTCTACCATCTCTCAGGACCTGAAGTGGGCAAATCACATTGACTCCATTGTGAAAAAGGCCCAGCAGAGACTGTACTTCCTTCGCCAGCTGAAGAAGTTCAATCTGCCACAGGAGCTGCTGATCCAGTTCTACTCAGCTGTCATTGAGTCTGTTTTAAGCACTTCCATCACTGTCTGGTTTGGTTCAGCTACCAAATCGGACATCAGGAGACTACAACGGACAGTCCGGACTGCAGAGAGGATTATTGGTGCCACCTTGCCAACCCTCCAGGACCTGTACTCTTCCAGAGTGAGGAAGAGAGCAGGTAAAATCATCACAGACTCCACTCACCCTGGACACCCCCTGTTTGAACTGTTACCGTCAGGACGGCGACACAGATCACTGGCCACAAGAACATCCAGGCACAGGAACAGTTTCTTTCCACAGGCCATTTCCCTTCTGAACACTTAACATGCCCCCCAATGCATATGCCTGTAAGTGCAATACTCCCACTGTCTAGTGCAATATTCTATTCTCTAAGTCAGGTGATATTTATATTTATATTATTCATACTACTCAAAATACTGTAAATATGTTCATAATCTGTAACATGCACTAGACTCCCACTGTCTAGTGTAATATTCTCTAACTCAGGTGATATTTATATTTATATTATAATTCATATTACTCAACATACTGTAAATATGTTCATAATCTGTAAATGTTTATTCAGACTAAACCCAACTGTGACCCCTTTTTTGACTTTTTATACTATTTTTATTTTTTTTATATATTTTATTCTTAGAATTTGTATTACTATGTTTCTTGTTGTATTTGTATTTGTATATGTGCACTGGAAGCTTCAGTACCAAGAAAAATTCCTTGTGGGTGCAAGCACACTTGGCAATAAAGCTCTTTCTGATTCTGATTCTGATTCTGATCACGATGTGGAAGTGTGTCATCATCATCTTCAGTCAGAATAAAGGCAGAAATGGAGCGTGCTTCTTTAAAGGCACAGGCTGCAGCTTTAAGAGAGAAGCTAGCCATAGAAAAAGAAGAAGCAGATTGGCATGCAGAAAAAAAAATGCAGGGAAGCTCAGCTGCAAGCAGAAGAAAAGCGGCGAGAGGCGGAGTTTGAGGCTGAGCAAAAACTAATAGAGGCTGCGATTAAGGCTAGAAAGGAGATGCATGCTATGCAGACTGCTCTTGCAGAGTCAGATGTAAAAATGGAAGTTTTGCAAAAATATGAATGCACACAAGCAGCCGAGAGCAGTATAGAAGCTAATGAACAGATCGCTGAAACAAAGGTGAACACCACCTACCAACCACCAACACAGCACACCCCGCCTACGTCCAATCTTGAAAACAAGGTTCAACTAGCAAGGCCACAAAGAGCTCTGACTGCATCGAACATGGACCTCAATGATGGACCAGTGCTTGATAGTTTATGCAAGGCTATCTCTCAGCAAGTCGACGTCACTGAGTACCTTGTGAAGAATCACAAAGCCACATTACTCCCTGAGCTCATCATTCCAACATTCAAAGGTGATCCGCTTGAGTATAAATCCTTTATCAGATCTATTGAACACGGAGTTGAAGATCGCACTGGTGACAGTCGTGATCGCTTACAGTTTTTGTTGCAGTACACAAGTGGACAACCACATGAGTTGGTAAAAAGCTGCATTCACATGGAACCCTCAGGTTATGCTAAAGCAAAAGAAATGCTGAAGGAGTTTTATGGTGATGACTACAAGATTGCAGAAGCCTACATAAAGGAGGCTTTGGATTGGCAGACAATCAAGTCAGAAGATGGCGCTGCACTGCAGTCTTTCGCATTGTTCCTCACAGGCTGCTGCAACACAATGACTGATATAAGCTACATGGAAGACTTGGACAAAACAGCTAACATAAAGGCACTAGCTAACAAGCTGCTGTACAAACTCAAAGAAGCTTGGAGAAAGTCTGCGAGCGACCTACAAGAAAAAACTTTTTGTCGATTTTGTCAACAAGCAAGTTAGATATTTACTACACCCACTCTATGGGAACATACAAGAAACCACCACCAGGCCAAAACAACCAGTACAACAGAAACCAAAACCTAAAATACGCAGAGATACTCAAACCAAAGAAAGTATTCACAGCGGCCATTGCCTCCTCCCAAACTGAAAATGACAAACAACCAACGCCAAAAACACAAAATGTCTTAGTGGATGCAAACAGCAAGCCTTGTGTTTATTGTCGGGGAGAGCAACACAGTCTCACAGTCTGCAGAAAACTCAAGAGCAAGCCGCACAAGGAAAAGATTGACTTCCTGCGAAGCAAAGGGCTGTGTTTTGCATGTTTGAAACATGGTCATATGAGTAACAGCTGTAAAGAGAAAGCTCAATGTCAAGAATGTTCTCGACTGCATCCCACACTGTTGCACATGAACAGTAAAGGCTTGCGAGAAGAAGCCACAAGCGAGCGTTGTGAGCAGCAATCTGTCTCAAGTGCCCTTGTACACATGAAAGAAACTTTTACGGTCACCGGGGCCGGTAAGGAAAACTGTGCTCTTTCGATCATTCCAGTATGTGTCAAAGCACAAAAGGGAACCAAGGCAGTGACAACGTACGCATTTTTGGACCCAGGTAGCTCAGCTACTTTCGCTACAGAGTCTTTAATAAACCAGCTGAATATGAACGGACGCAATACAAGCATCTTGTTACAAACAATGGGGAATGAATCTATTGTTAACACTTGCATTGTGAATGGAATGGAAATCAGTAGCTTGGATGGCAATCACTTTATTGAACTTTCAGAGGTGTTTTCACAGAAAAACATCCCTGTAACCAAAGACAATATTCCCCGCCAAGAGGATGTTGACAGTTGGCCTCATCTAAAGGAGGTGGAACTCCCCACTATCCAAGCAGAGGTTGGATTACTCAAAGGAGCAAATGTTCCCAAGGCGATGGAGCCACTCCAGGTGGTTAGCAGCGTGGATGACGGCCCATACGCTGTGAGAACAATATTAGGCTGGACAGTAAATGGGCCACTCAGAGGTGGAAGCGGTATGAGGGAGACAAACACATTGACAGGAGTCACCACCAATCGTATCTCTGTAGCCAAGCTAGAACAGCTCTGGCAACTGCAGTTCAAGCAGGACTTTCCTGATGCTGGACAAAACGAAGACATTGAAATGTCCAAAGATGACCACCAGTTTATTGACATGGTGTCTCAGTCCTCAAAACTCGTGGATGGTCATTACAGTGTTTGCCTGCCGGTGAAGAACAAGTCATTGAGCATGCCAAACAACAGATCAGTCGCAGAGCAACGTGCGTTGAACCTACGGAAAAGATTCTCCAGAGATGCCAAGTTTCATGCAGAATACGTTGCATTTATGGATGACCTCCTCAAGAAAGGCTACGCAGTGAAGCTGGATAGCGTTGAATGTCAGCCAACTGAGGGACGAACATGGTATCTGCCTCATCACGGAGTTAGACATCCAGTTAAGCAAAAACTGCGTGTTGTTTTTGATTGTGGAGCGAGCTTTCAAGGAACATCGCTGAACCAACAGCTTCCTCTTAAGGTTCCGACAAGAGACCGTGGCGGTCATGGCTGACGTGGAGGCTATGTTCCACCAGGTCAGAGTCAGCGATGAAGACACGGATTTCTTCAGGTTTCTTTGGTGGCCCGAGGGGAACTGCGAGCAGGCACTTGTTGAACACAAGATGTTGGTCCACATCTTTGGCGCGACGTCTTCGCCAAGTGTTGCAACTTTTGCACTTCAGAAATGTGCTACAGATTTTGAGGAAGAATTTGGTCAAGAAGCTGTCAAAACAGTGAAGAAGAATTTTTATGTAGACGATTGTCTTAAGTCAGTTACAGATGAAGACACCGCAATTACCCTTTGCGCTGACTTGAGGAGCATGTTGGCAAAAGGTGGATTTCGACTAACGAAATGGTCGAGTAACAGTCGAAGGTTGCTCAAGGGTTTTCAGGATTTGGACTTGGATGAAGATAACTTGCCAATGGAGAGAGCATTGGGAATCCAGTGGTGTGCCGAAACGGATCTGTTCAAGTTCAAAATCAACCTCAAGGTTCGACCACACACTAGGAGAGGCCTGCTTTCCCTCGTCTGTTCCATTTTTGATCCGATGGGTTTTCTTGCTCCAGTAGTACTGCCTGCCAAAAGAATCTTGCAAGACCTGCCTGATAATGTCATTAAGAGTTGGAAAAGGTGGATGCCATCACTCACACACATCATCAACTCATCCCTCCACACTGGCACCTTCCCTACAGCATTCAAGCAGGCTCGGGTTACTCCACTGCTCAAAAAACCAACGCTAAACACATCATTTGTAGAGAATTACAGACCTATCTCTCTCCAACCATTCATTGCGAAGACACTTGAAAGAGCTGTCTTCAACCAACTAACATTCTTCTTGTCTCTAAACAACCAACTGGATGTCAACCAATCTGGCTTCAAGAAAGGACATTCAACTGAGACTGCATTACTGTCAGTCACAGAAGCCCTACGGATCGCAAAAGCTGCTTCCAAATCTTCAGTCCTCATTCTCCTGGATCTGTCTGCTGCCTTCGACACGGTGAATCATCAGATCCTTCTGTCCACCCTCTCATCACTGGGCATCACAGGAACTTCACTCCACTGGTTTGAGTCCTATCTCACAGGTAGGTCCTTCAAGGTCGCATGGAGAGGTGAGGTATCCAGAGCACATCAGCTGACCACAGGGGTTCCCCAGGGTTCAGTTCTTGGTCCCCTCCTCTTCTCCATATACACCACATCACTGGGACACATCATACAGGCACACGGTTTTTCCTACCACTGCTATGCTGATGACACACAGCTCTTCCTCTCCTTTCAACCAGATGATCCCACAGTAGCTGCACGGGTCTCAAGCTGTCTGGCGGACATCTCCACATGGATGAAGGAACATCACCTGCAGCTCAACCTGGCAAAGACTGAGCTTCTCGTCCTCCCTGCCAATCCATCTGTACAGCACGACTTCACCATCCAGCTAGAGTCATCATTAATCACCCCATCAAGATCGGTCAGAAATCTTGGAGTAACGTTTGATGACCAGCTGACCTTCACAGATCACATTTCAAAGACAGCTCGATCATGCAGGTTTGCACTGCACAACATCAGGAAGATCAGGCCTTTCCTAACTGAGCATGCAACACAACTTATCGTCCAGGCCCTGGTCATCTCTAGGCTTGACTACTGCAATGCCCTTCTGGCTGGACTCCCAGCATGTGCAACCAAACCCCTACAGATGATCCAGAATGCTGCAGCTCGTCTTGTCTTCAACGAGCCCAAGAGGGCCCACGTCACTCCTCTGTTCATCTCTCTGCACTGGCTACCTCTAGCTGCTCGCATCAAGTTCAAGGCACTGACGCTTGCTTACAGAACTATCACAGGCTCAGCTCCCTCCTACTTTCACTCACTCCTACGAGTCTACATCCCTACCAGACACCTACGATCGGTCAACGAGCGACGTCTCGTGGTTCCATCACAGAAAACCACAAAATCACTTTCCAGAACATTCTCATTCACAGTTCCATGCTGGTGGAACGCTCTCCCCACCCTCATCCGGAATGCAGAATCCCTGACAACATTCAAAAAACAGCTGAAAACCAATCTCTTCCGTGAGCACTTAACCTTATAGAAAAAAAAAAAAAAAAGAAAAAAAAATTCCTTTCCCTTTGAAACATCACTTATCAGGCTTATGCTACTCTGAATAATACCTGAACTTCGTATTTTGAGCACTTCCTGCGTTGTTGTTGCTTTTGCCTCCTTATGATGACTCGCTGACTTTAGTCCTAATTTGTAAGTCGCTTTGGATAAAGGCATCTGCTAAATGACTAAATGTAAATGTCTGGATTGCAACAGCTTGAGACCTTTGGAGTTAACAGATGTGTTAAGTCAAAGCAGTTTGGTGCACCAGTCTTTGCACAGTTACATCATTTTGCTGATGCTAGTCAAGACGCATACGGAACAACAAGTTACCTACTGCTACGCACTGCAAGCGGTGAAGCTCAATCCACCCTGATTATGGCAAAGGCAAGGGTTGCGCCCTTAAAGTCTCCAACCATACCAAGAATGGAATTGACAGCAGCCACAGTTGCCGTCAAGATGGACAAGCTTCTGAAGAAAGAGCTTGAACTGGAACTTAACGAATAAATTTTTTGGACAGATAGCACGGCTGTGCTGAAGTATTTGAACAGCGAAGGCACAAGATTCAAGACTTTCATTGCCAATAGGATCACAACAATCCTGGAGCACTCTCAGACTTCACAGTGGAGATACGTTAATACCAATCTGAATCCTGCTGATCATGTCTCGAGAGGACAGACTGTTGAAGCATTCTTGAATAGTGAAAGCTGGCTTTCAGGACCAAGTTTCCTGCTCTGTGCACAAGACCAGTGGCCCAAAAACCTCTAGGATCGCTCCCCAGCCCGTGAGGGAAGCATCCGTCGTTAGCAGTTTGCGACGACAAGGAGCTCCCAGCACTGGGCCCTGGGACAGGAACCAGGGTTTCTTCCACATAACCAAGGCACGTAGGCATCGCCGCGTGACCTTGATTGTGCGAAATGGGTTGCCCCTCGGGGAAAACCCTCTGGTCCTGAGCCACCACTGCAGGGGCCTCATGTGCAGTAGTCCAAAAGGTATCACGTTGGAAGCTGCTGCCATGAGACCCAACAGTCTCTGGAACTGTTTGACAGTGAGTAGCTGGCCTAGCTTTACACTTTTCACAGCTGCAAGGATGGAATCTACACGTGGCGGTGACAGGCGCGCCTACATCGACACTGAATCCCAAACCACGCCTAAAAAAGTGGTCCTCTGAAGTGGAGAAAGCACACTCTTCTTGGCGTTCAGCCGTAACCCCAGCTCTTTCATGTGGGCGAGAACAACATCTCGATGTTGAACCGCCAACTGATGCGACTGAGCTAAAATCAACCAATCGTCGATGTAGTTCATGATGCGAATACCCTGGAGGCGCAGAGGCGCCAGAGCTGCATCCACGCATTTGGTGAAAGTGCGGGGTGATAAAGCCAGGCCGAATGGAAGAACTCGATATTGGTATGCTTTGCCCCCGAAAGCAAACCTCAGGAACTTCCAATGACACGGACGGATGGAAATATGGAAATATGCGTCCTTGAGATCTATCGTGACAAACCAGTCCTCGGACCTGATCTGTGGCACGATTTGTCTCAAAGTTAACATTTTGAACTTGAGCTGCATGACTGACTCGTTCAGAACTCGAAGATCTAAAATGGGACACAATCCCCCGTCCTTTTTTGGAACTATGAAGTACCGGCTGTAAAACCCGGTTTCCCTGTTGGAGGGAGGTACATATTCTATGGCCCCTTTCTCTAACAAAGTGTTTACTTCCTGTTCCATAACCAGAACCTGCTCGGGGCCCACCACTGTGGGCAGGACCCCCATAAACCGAGGTGGGCGTTTCTTGAATTGTATCTGATACCCTTTTTCCACGATCTGCAGGACCCAACGAGAAACATTTGACAGTAGCTTCCACGCTGTCAAAGATTCTACTAGAGGTACCAGCCTCTCGAGACTGGTTTCTGGATTTTGTTGCTGTTGAGTTGTCGGTTCGTCGCCCTGTAACGGCGCACCGGCAGGGAACGACCGAACAGACTGCTCTAGCACCCTCCTCGGAGGGGGCGGGCATCCCGAGGCCACTACGTTTCCGGGTGGACCTTGAGATATGTGCTCGCCGGAGACCGCTGCGCCCTGTAACACCAGAGGTGGCAGGGTTGGCAGAACGGTCCCCTGAGGGCACCGAAGAGAGACGGGCACCGTGAAAAGAGGTGTTAACCGCTCTGCTTCGGGGGGGACTACCCTCATCTGTCCTGAGCCCTCGGACGTCAGGACTTTTTCCCAGCAGCCTTCTTGGCGGTAATAACGGTCCACAGATCCGTTCTACCCCTCGAAGGCTGCTGGGTTTGAGAGCGCCCTCCGTGTCCCCGAGATTTTTGTGGGGGAGCACGAGAGGACACACTCTGTTTTTGAGTGGCACGATGTTCAGCGCTCTTTTTAGAGGAGTGAGGCTGCTCCCGCTCAGCAGCCTCAATGAAAGAACGGCGGGGGAGAAGTTTTTGCAATGCAGCTGCCTGTTTAGCAGCTTCCTGAGATTTAGCTACCGCACTGTTAACTGCATCACCAAATAATCCAACAGTGGAGACCGGAGCATCTAAGAGAACGTGTTTTTCTTTCTCTTTTATATCGCTCAGATTGAGCCACAGATGCCTCTCAGTGGCCACCAGGGCTGCCATAGACCGCCCGATTGATTTAGCGGTCTCCTTGGTGGCCCTGAGAGACAGATCTGTGGCTCTGCGTAGTTCGGCCACCGTGTCAGGACCAATTCCCCCACCCTCCTCTAAATCCCCCAATAATTCTGCCTGATAGGCTTGCATAATAGACATCGTATGCAGACACGCTGCAGCTTGACCAGCGGCTGCATACGATTTATGAACCAGAGCTGATGTGAATTTTACTGGCTTAGAGGGAAGTGAAGGAGCCTTCAAGGAAGATGCCGTTGCTGGAGAGAGATAGCTCGCAAGCGTCTCCTCCACCTTCGGCATCTCCCCATAACCATATTCTTTATATTTATGAATGGAAGAATAGTGGGAAGTTTGTGGTGTGTAAACTCTGTATGACACTGGTTTTCCCCACGATCTCGACACCTCGGTGTGGAGATCGGGGAAAAACGGAAGGCTTCTGCGCTGAGACTGTGCACGAGATGGCAGGAAGCGTTCGTCGAGCTTACTTTTCGAACGAACGTCCTGCCTATCCTCTGGCCACTCAATTGATAATCTTTGAACTGCTCTCGTGACAACATCGAGCAATTCCTCAAAAGCGTGAGACTGAGGTGGCGAATCCTCAGACTCAGCTTCAATACTAACAACGTCCAACTCCTCAGAGCTGGACAATTGCAGTATTGGTGCCTCTATCGGGGGGGAAGAAACCGCAGCGCGTGCTTCCGCACCCTGATGAGAGGCACTGGATCTATCAGAAGGAGGCTGAGATAAGGCAGAGCCCGTCTCAACATCCACTGATAAATCCATTTGTGAACCCCAGGACTGAGATCGACGCCGTGCCTCGGCAGCGGCGGGACCCAAGCCCTGGGGAACGTGGTCGGGATTGAACCGAGCCAAGCGGGATCGGAGCGTACGCAATGGAAGCGCCTCGCAATGCACACAGTCACCACCCTCGAGTGCTGACTGGGCATGCTCCTCACCCAAACAAACAACACAAAGAGCGTGAGTATCACCTCCCGTTAAATAACACGGGCAGGGATGGACACACACTCTAAACTGCTGCTTGCTCGCCATACTGAATATATATAATAATATAGACAGACAACACCAAATAACAGGGACAGATTCAACACAGAGCGCAACTGAAGACTCAGAAAGCTTTCGTTTTCTGTTTCGGGCCGGCTTTTATAGCTTCCTGGTACGTGACGTCACCCGTCTCTGACGTTCCGCCACACCATTGGACTGATTTGACATGTGCTTCAAGACGTCATCACGCAAGCGTTCCCCATAGCGTCAGTTTCGACGCAACGCGAGTTCCCTTGAAAGAGAACTTGCTCTACCCTTTGAGAAGACTCGGAGGGAACCACAAAAGGTGAAACAGGCGGTTGACCCTCAGGTCTCCTACCTGCCAACTCCAACTCCATTTTTCTTAAGGACAAAAGCACGCTCGCGCTCCCTTTCCTGTCCCTCCAATTTCCTCAACTCAAGTTCTCCCTGCAGCTCTTTTTCTTTCAAAGCTATGTGCACCTGTTCTAGACGACACTTCACTAAATCCAAATCGAACTCTTTTTCTCGTAATGTCATCTCTTTCAGCTTTACTTCACTGCCAACAACAATACCTGGCTCCTGTAATTTTGCACCAAAAACATTTTTCTCTCTAAATTGCCCTTTAATCTTTTTAAGATCGACTCAGCACTAGTGAGCTCTATATCATAATGAGCAGCAACCAGTAACAGCTGCTCTTTAGTGCACTTTTCAAGTGTTTCCTAAGCCATGGCTAAACTCTTCACCTTCAAAACAGTATCTTAGGAGTTCCCAAAAACAATTTACCCATACGAACAAATCCATTTCCACTAAGCTACTAAATGGTAAAATATCTCTCGCTCTCCATCTATCTATCTATCTATCTATCTATCTATCTATCTATCTATCTATCTATCTATCTATCTATCTATCTATCTATCTATCTATCTATCTATCTATCTATCTATGCCCACCACCACCCCTTTAACTTGGAAGGACTATCTATGATCTATCCATCTATGATCGATCTGTCTGTCTGTCTGTAAAATATTATAGCATAGCATGTATAACAATCTGCAATTGTGAGTGCTAAACAAAACAAAAAAAACTGAAAAAAGCATAACAACAATCAGCATCGCCTGACCGGAAAGTCCCCAGAAACAACCAATATGCAATTATAGTTTTTAAAAAATTGCTTTGGTACAATTTCCACAAGCAAGTGTTACATTTTCAAAACTCTTATTACTACAGTTTTTTTTTTTAAATACCGTAGCTTACACACAATTTCTGAAACAGTCTCCTTTTCTTTAAACTACACAAAACATGCACACAACATGCAACTCAACACACAAACAATAGCTTAGCCATTTACACGTCAAACTACAGACGGATGTGAAAAATTGAAAACACTTTTGCTTGTTCTGTGTGCAGTGGAGTTTGTCATTGCACTCACACAAACATGTTGACAACAAGCTGATGAACTTTACAGTTATTAACTTTACACTTCAAGTCAACACTGATCTGACTTGAGCTGAATAATGACACTATTGGCTTGTTAGAGCCATTTTTCAGGAGAATTTGAAATTGTTATATTGTGAAGCTGCTTAGAAACAATCTCGCTTTAGAAATAGAGGTGACTTGACTTGTATGCATTCAATATTTTTTAAACAAGCAAATGCAACGGTGGAAAATGTTTTTGTTTCTCAAAATATTGACTTAATTCCTATGCTATCAATTTAGGTATATTTACACTATAAACAAGTGGAGGAGTTTAAGTATCTTGGGGTTTTGTTCATGAGTGAGGGAAGGATGGAACGGGAGATTGACAGATGGATCAGTGCAGCTTCTGCAGTAATGCGGTCGATTTACCGGTCAATCTACGTTCCTACTCTCACCTATGGTCATGAGCTGTGGGTCATGACCGAAAGGACAAGATCCCGGATGCAGGCGGCCGAAATGAGCTTTCTCCGCAGGGTGGCTGGGCGATCCCTTAGAGATAGGGTGAGGAGCTCGGTCACTCGGGAGGAGCTCAGAGTAGAGCCGCTGCTCCTCCACATCGAGAGGGGTCAGCTGAGGTGGCTCGGGCATCTGTTCCGGGCGCGTCCCACTGGGAGGAGACCCCGGGGAAGACCTAGGACACGCTGGAGAGACTATGTCTCCCGGCTGGCCTGGGAACGCCTCGGTGACCCCCGGAAGAGCTAGAGGAAGTGTATAAGGAGAGGGAAGTCTGGGCATCTCTGCTTACTGCTGCCCCCGCGACCCGGTCCCGGATAAGTTAAATATATCGCAGCGGACATTCAAACTGATTTTTATTAGGAATATATGACTGAGCTGAAGGAAAATGCTATATCTACTGTAAATGCAGGTAAATTACTCTCGCTTACTTAATCTCTCACAATAATCTACTCTTTAAGCTTCAATGAACAATATAAATGAGAATATATGTTATAAGTTATGTTTACAACCGCCTGTTTCACCTTTTGTGGTTCCCTCCGAGTCTTCTCAAAGGGTAGAGCAAGTTTTTGATATTTTGAGGTTCTGTTTCAACCTCTCCCAGTAAGCATGATGCAGTTCCTGCTAGGGCAAATATTATGGGCAATATTAGGGCAAAAGTCAGGGCATAAGATATCTGAGTGCTTTGTTCTCAGTAAGAAAGCAAAATCTACCAAGCCAGTTGGGTTAACTACTGCATGCCAATTTCCCTTTTTGACAAGTGATGAGTGTTTTGAGCGCCATTCTCTGAAGTGTGAAAATTTGGAAAGTAGTGATAGTTCCACCAATTATACTCCTTTTTTTACAACTGGAGTTGTGTCTTTATCAGGGCAGGACGGTTGTGTTCCGGTGTGTATTCTCAGGGACGGGGGAGCTGCTCAATCGTTACTTCTTGAAGGGGTTTTACCTCTGTCTGACCAGACCTCACAGGAGGAGGCAGGTTACGCCCCGTTACCTGCTCCTGCCTCGATACCCGTGGCAACACGCCAACAGTAGGCTATGGAAGGACACATCCCCTGCGGAGGCTGAAGAAACGAACTGTTAACCCTTACCACACTATGTGACTTTTATTCTGTATGTGTGAGTGTATGTTTGTGAGTGCAAGAGTGAATTTGTGATTTAAAGGGATAGTTCATCCAAACATGATAATTCTGCCAACATTTACTGTCAATCCACACCTGTATGACTTTCTTCTGTATGATTCCACTGTGTTCCACAGATTCCACTTTTTGGTTGCCTTTTTTCACCATTAATTGAAAGTCAATGGGGTCCAAAACAACCAACTTTCATTGTATGAATAAAAACATTCTTCAAAATATCTTTTTATTTTTCCGCAGAATTAACAGTCTTAGAGTTTTGGATCAACATGAGGGTGAGTAAAGGATGACAGAATTGTAATTTTTTGGATGAACTATCCATTTAACTTGCCACGCATACCTCAGTGGGCCTTATCCAACCGGAAATCAAACAAAATGTGGACATTTTAGAGCACAATGTGATTTGAATGTTTTTGGTGGGATTGATGGCTCAAAAAATAGGAATTGTGTAATCCTGACCCATCATTTGAGTAGAAAAACTGCTGCTCTGTTGGAACAATGAAGTGCTGTGACTGATATTCTTTTTGCACAGTGTCTATCAGGTCGCTCTTTCAGTACTATGGTAGTACATTACCACTTCATCCTTTACCTGTCAGTTTATGAACGAAAACCACAATGTTCTCTGCTGAATTGGATTCTGGAGGTGTGTGTGAGTATATGTGTGTGTGTGTGTGTTGGGGATTGAAGGAGAGCCATAGATGAGTGTGTTTAAATACATACAGAAAAGAATGACATGTAATTGTGAGTGTAAAATTATTACAGATGTGAGATTAATATGTGTATGCATGTTGGTTTAATGAGAATGGGATCAGTTCTGTGGTACTCGTAGAATGTAGAGTTTATGGGCCTCAGTGTGCGTATGTATATTTTGTGGATGTGTATGATATGTATACTTAAACATGGGCGTGTGTGTATTTCTGGTCTGTTTTCAGTGCAGTTTCTTTCTTCAGCATTTTCTGTTTTATTAAAGGGACAACAAAAAAGAGACATGGGGTATTTTAATATGCACTTTTTTATTATTGTTTTACTTTTTTTTTTAAACTGTGGTTTGTATTCTGGAAGCATGCTCACAGAGTATGTGTTTAGAGTTGCTTGTAAGGGTTTTTGTTGTACAGTGCAGAAAAGAAAGAAAACTGAAATGTGTCTTTCTGTTTGTTGTAAGACTGGAAAAATATTTTCTCTTTTTATTGTGCATAAACTGTGACAATTAAAGAAGATTTCAAATTCACAAAGTATTTTTTGGTATTTTGGGGGTATTTTATGACCAGGTTCCCACGGTCCTAAAAAAAAACACTAAAAAAAACAACAGAACACTTCAAGTTTTATTTAAAAAGTTTTTTATTTTTTGATGTCTAAAAAAATTTAATCTTAAAATGTCATGGTAAATTAATTTTCAAACAATTTTCGTAATGAATATACAAATAGAAATTGCTCTCTCCAGTCTCTATAAAATAATAATCATTATCCAGTAATCATGAATGAGAATTGAGAAAGTAACTTTCTCTCACGGGTCAATTTGACCCCCATTGGAATGAATGGAATGTGAGGATTTTTTTTTATTTGTCAATATATATATATATATATATATATATATATATATATATATATATACATAAAAGATCTGGCACAATCCAGAACAAAAAAGAAAACACACAAACAGGCATGAGACTATACATTACCAATGCAGAACACACTCACATGCATATCTATCTATCTATCAATCTGACAATTTTAGAAATGACAATCTGCAACAGCAAATACTAAAAATGATGAATAAAAATAAAATAAAACAAAAATAAAAAGTCTGTCTGTCTATTTATGATAAGTTTATATATATCCATCTATCTATCTATCTATCTATCTATCTATCTATCTATCTATCTATCTATTTATCTGAAACAGTGGGCGAACGCTTCTTGGACACAGGCCGGGAACTGATCACTCCCGGTCGGGTCGCCTGGGTGAGGGGGTCTGAAGTTGAAAGACCCGAAACCCCTATGACCCCAGGTACTATCACTGATGATGTGTCCAAGAGTGCATCACAAGGTGTATGTAACAATCAAAGAAAGTGCAACCAGAGCAGCGCTCAAGGAACTACCTCGTTGTGACGCAGGAGGGACTATGCCGGCAGACATCCCAAAGTGCCCAGAACCTCCACACTCCAGAGGACCTTGGTGAGACGCAGGAGGAGCCGAGCCCGGAGTCACCCCACAGCGCTCAGAACCTCCATGTTCTGGAAGCCCAAGCACCAGGCATCCCACAACACCAACGGCGGGTTAAGTGGCCTCCAGCCAGCAAAGGGAGTGAGTGGCATCAATTTGATGATGATGTGGATGGTATCCTGGAAGCTACGATGAAGGGAATAGCAGACAGAAAACTCCAAACAATGACAACCATGATAACCAGCATCGCCACCGAAAGGTTTGGCTTAGTAGAGAAGCACGCTGCTATAAACCAGTACTCCAAGAACCGCAGGGCAGAGAAGATTGCACAGCTGAGACAGGAACTCCGACTCTTGAAGAGGCAGTTCAAGGGGGCAACCGAGGATATGAAGCCAGGGCTGGCAGAACTACGGGGCATCCTCAGAAAGAAGCTGCTGACCCTCCGCCGAGCAGAGTGGCATAGGAGGCGGGCTAAGGAGAGAGCCAAAAGACGAGCTGCCTTCCTTGTTAACCCCTTTGGGTTTACCAAGCAGCTGCTAGGCCAGAAGTGCATAGGCCAACTCACTTGCTCAAAAGAGGAGATAGACGCCTATTTGCATGACACCTATAGCGATGCAGCCCGGGAAGAGGACCTTGGCGAATGCAAACACCTCATTACTCCACCTACACCAACCATTGACTTCAACATCAAAGTACCCAGTTGGAAAGAAATGCAAGCTGTTGTTAAAGCTGCCAGAACCAGCTCAGCACCAGGACCTAATGGTGTGCCATATCTGGTGTATAAGAGGTGCCCCAAGCTCTTGCATCGTCTGTGGAGGATCCTGAGGGTCATCTGGAGGAGGGGGAAAGTTGCCCAACAATGGAGATCTGCAGAAGGGGTGTGGGTTCCGAAGGAAGAGAAGTCAACCACCATAGAGCAGTTTAGGACCATCTCGCTGCTAAACGTCGAGGGGAAGATATTCTTCAGTATCCTTTCCCAACGGCTGTCAGACTACCTCCTAAAGAACCAGTACATCGACCCCTCTGTGCAAAAGGGAGGGATCCCAGGGGTTCCCGGGTGCCTTGAACACAGTGGAGTGGTGACACAACTGATTAGAGAGGCTCGTGAAGGGAAAGGAAACCTGGCTGTACTATGGCTGGACTTAGCCAATGCGTATGGCTCCATACCCCACAAGCTAGTGGAGGTGGCATTGGGGAGACATCATGTTCCGAGCAGCATCAAGATCCTCATAATGGATTATTATAACAACTTTAACCTGAGGTTCACTTCCGGCAAAGTTACATCTGAGCGGCATCGTCTGGAAAAAGGGATCATCACTGGATGCACCGTGTCAGTGATTCTCTTTTCCCTGGCCATGAACATGCTGGTCAAATCCGCTGAGCCGGAATGCAGAGGCCCCAAAACCAATTCCGGAATCCGTCAGCCCCCCATCAGAGCATTCATGGATGATCTAACAGTAACAACTGTAGCAGTCCCAGGATGCAGATGGATTCTCCAGGGCTTAGAGAGGTTAACCACCTGGGCGAGGATGCGTTTCAAGCCGGAAAAATCCAGGTCGATGGTACTGAAGAGAGGGAAGGTAACAGACCATTTCCACTTCTCCCTAGGAAGTACCCAAATCCCATCAGTCACAGAGAAGCCTGTGAAGAGCCTTGGGAAAACCTTTGACTGCTCTCTTAAGGATGCCGCTTCTATCAGGGCAACAAATGAACAACTGGAGAGCTGGCTGACGACAGTTGACAAGTCAGGCCTACCGGGGAAATTCAAAGCTTGGTTATACCAACATGGAATCCTACCTAGGATATTGTGGCCATTGTTGGTGTACGAATTTCCAATTTCCACCGTGGAAGGATTTGAGAGGAGGGTGAGCAATTACCTTCGACGGTGGTTGGGCTTGCCAAGAAGTCTGAGCAGCATCGCCCTCTATGGCAAGAAGAACAAGCTAACGCTACCAATCAACAGCCTCAGCGAGGAGTTCATGGTTACCAGAGCAAGGGAGGTGCTTCAGTACAGGGATTCCAAGGACCCAAGAGTATCTCAAGCTGGCATTGAGGTCAGGACTGGCAGAAAGTGGAGGGCACATGAGGCGGTGGACCAGGCAGAATCACGGCTGCGTCATAAGGAATTGGTGGGTCCCGTGGCTATTGGCCGTGCAGGACTGGGAAGCACCCCAATGACCCATTATAACAAACTGAAGGGTAAGGAAAGGCAGGACCTGGTTCAAAAAGAAGTGAGGGCTGGGATCGAGGAGCAGCGTGCAAGTCAGATGGTGGGATTGAGGCAACAGGGCGCATGGACCAGATGGGAAGATGCCATGGAGAGAAAGATTTTATGGGTAGAGCTGTGGAGGGCTGAGCCCTATCGCATCAAATTTCTCATTCAGTCTGTCTATGACACCTTGCCCAGTCCATCCAATCTCTTTTGTTGGGGCAAGGTGGAGACTCCGGCATGTACCTTGTGCCAGGGAAGAGGATCGCTGGAACACATCCTCAGCAGCTGTCCTAAAGCACTTGGGGAAGGCCGCTACTGCTGGCGCCATGACCAGGTGCTGAAGGTGGTTGCTGAGTCCATCACTACTGCCATCAATCAGAGCAAGCGTTTACAACCACCAAGGCGCAAAATTTCATTCTTAAGAGCAGGAGAACCCCTACCTTCCCGACCAACAGTTCAGACAGGCCTGCTGGGAACAGCGAATGACTGGCAGCTAAGGGTGGACCTGGGAAAGCAACTCAAGTTCCCCCGAGACATAGTGGAGACCAGCCTTAGACCCGACATGGTTCTGCTTTCAGTAACATCGAAGCAGGTTATTTTAATGGAGCTGACAGTGCCCTGGGAGGAGAGGATGGAGGAAGCGAGTGAAAGGAAAAGGGAGAAATATGCGGAGCTGGTGGAGGAGTGTCGGAGACGGGGGTGGCGTGCACAGTGCTTGCCCATCGAGGTGGGGGGGAGGGGCTTTGCAGGAAGGTCTCTCTGCAGGGCCTACAGCCTCCTGGGAATCACAGGAGCACACAAAAGAAGAGCCATCAGTGCAGCGTCAGAGGCTGCAGAAAAAGCCTCACGATGGCTGTGGATCAGGAGGGACAAACAGTGGGCGAACGCTTCTTGGACACAGGCCGGGAACTGATCACTCCCGGTCGGGTCGCCTGGGTGAGGGGGTCTGAAGTTGAAAGACCCGAAACCCCTATGACCCCAGGTACTATCACTGATGATGTGTCCAAGAGTGCATCACAAGGTGTATGTAACAATCATCTATCTATCTATCTATCTATCTATCTATCTATCTATCTATCTATCTATCTCTTATAGCACATAACAATCTGCAACTGTAAATACTAAACATGATGAATAAAAATAAAGTAAAACAAAAATAAAAAGTATGTCTGTCTATCTATGATAAGTATCTATCTATCTATAATAGCACACAACAATTTGCAATTGTTAATGCTAAACAATTAACAGAAAAGCATAACAATTAGAAATCAATCAATCTGACCATTTTAGAAATGACAATCTGCAACTGTAAATAGGAAGCAGTGATGAAAAAAAGTAAAACAAAAATAAAATGTCTGTCTGTCTATTTATAAGTTTATATCTATAAATACTATAGATATAAATACTAAACATGATGAATAAAAAAGTAAAACAAAAATAAAATGTCTGTCTGTCTATTTATGATAGGTATCTATCTATCTATCTATCTATCTGACAATTTTAGAAATGACAATCTGCAACTGCAAATACTAAAAATTATGAATAAAAATAAAGTAAAACAAAAATAAAAAGTCTGTCTGTCTATTTATAAGTTTATATCTATAAATACTATAGATATAAATACTAAACATGATGAATAAAAAAGTAAAACAAAAATAAAAAGTCTGTCTGTCTATCTATGATAGGTATCTATCTATCTATCTAACAATTTTAGAAATGACAATCTGCAACTGCAAATACTAAAAATTATGAATAAAAATAAAGTAAAACAAAAATAAAAAGTCTGTCTATTTATAAGTTTATATCTATCTATCTATTATAGCACATAACAATCTGCAACTGTAAATACTAAACATGATGAATAAAAAAGTAAAACAAAAATAAAAAGTCTGTCTGTCTATTTATAAGTTTATATCTATAAATACTATAGATATAAATACTAAACATGATGAATAAAAAAGTAAAACAAAAATAAAAAGTCTGTCTATGATAGGTATCTATCTATCTATCTATCTATCTATCTATCTATCTATCTATCTATCTATCTATCTATCTATCTATCTATCTATCTAACAATTTTAGAAATGACAATCTGCAACTGCAAATACTAAAAATTATGAATAAAAAGAAAGTAAAACAAAAATAAAATGTCTGTCTGTCTATTTATGATAGGTATCTATCTATCTATCTATCTATCTGACAATTTTAGAAATGACAATCTGCAACTGCAAATACTAAAAATTATGAATAAAAATAAAGTAAAACAAAAATAAAAAGTCTGTCTGTCTATTTATAAGTGTATATCTATAAATACTATAGATATAAATACTAAACATGATGAATAAAAAAGTAAAACAAAAATAAAAAGTCTGTCTATCTATGATAGGTATCTATCTATCTATCTATCTAACAATTTTAGAAATGACAATCTGCAACTGCAAATAGTAAAAAATTATGAATAAAAATAAAGTAAAACAAAAATAAAAAGTCTGTCCGTCTATTTATAAGTTTATATCTATCTATCTATTATAGCACATAACAATCTGCAACTGTAAATACTAAACATGATGAATAAAAAAGTAAAACAAAAATAAAAAGTCTGTCTGTCTATTTATAAGTTTATATCTATAAATACTATAGATATAAATTCTAAACATGATGAATAAAAAAGTAAAACAAAAATAAAAAGTCTGTCTGTCTATCTATGATAGGTATCTATCTATCTATCTATCTATCTATCTATCTATCTATCTATCTATCTATCTATCTATCTATCTATCTATCTATCTATCTATCTATCTATCTAACAATTTTAGAAATGACAATCTGCAACTGCAAATACTAAAAATTATGAATAAAAATAAAGTAAAACAAAAATAAAAAGTCTGTCTGTCTATTTATAAGTTTATATCTATCTATCTATCTGACAATTTTAGAAATGACAATCTGCAACTGCAAATACTAAACATGATGAAAAAAATAAAAGTAAAAATAAAATAAAATGTCCGTCTGTCTGTCTGTGCACACCACCAGCACCTTCACTTGGAAGGAGTCTATCTATCTACACCTGTGCGAGCACTTGTCTCAACAGACTAACCACAAGGCAGTGGGGCTATTTGCCCATAGCTGGGACAGTGGTTGACGGGCGCCAGGGCATTTCCACGCAGTGGTGGGCCTGCGCACCGCGTCTCTTGGGCCCACTGCTGCTCCGAGATCCCCTGTAGTTTAGCCTGGGACCGTATGATACCCAGTTTCCATGTGTGGCCCCGAGGAGGCACTACAGGAGTCTTGGTGGTGGAGAGGCTCTGTACTGGCAGGAGGAGGCTTACGCACTCTGCTCCTCTTTTCACCCTCTAGCCAGCTAGCCAGCGGCAACAGCTGCTACTATTGCACTAGACGCTTCACACACACCCTGTATTGTAAATACACACACACACTATCTATCTATCTATCTATATATCTATATATCTATCTATCTATCTATTATAGCACATAACAATCTGCAACTGTAAATACTAAAAATTATGAATAAAAATAAAGTAAAAAAAAAAAAAAAAGTCTGTCTGTCTATTTATAAGTTTATATCTATCTATCTATTATAGCACATAATAATCTGCAACTGCAAATACTAAACATGATGAAAAAATAAAGTAAAACAAAAATTAGATGTCTGTCTGTCCGTCTCTCTGTCTGTGCACACCACCAGCCCCTTCACTTGGAAGGAGTCTATCTATCTACACCTGTGCGAGCACTTGTCTCAACAGACTAACCACAAGGCAGTGGGGCTATTTGCCCATAGCTGGGACAGTGGTTGACGGGCGCCAGGGCGTTGGTGGTGGAGAGGCTCTGTACTGGCAGGAGGAGGCTTACGCACTCTGGTCCTCTTTTCACCCTCTATCAAGAAGGCTAGCCAGCGGCAACAGCTGCTACTATTGCACTAGACGCTTCACACACACCCTGTATTGTAAAAACACACAAAATTGTATACACACACAAAAGCATAGCATAACAACAGTCAATCAATCTGACAATTTTAGAAATGACAATCTGCAACTGTAAATTCTAAACATTATGGCAAGGCAAGGCAAGGCAAGGCAAGTTTATTTATATAGCACATTTCATACACAATGGCAATTCAAAGTGCTTTACATAGAAGAAATTAAAATAATGAAAAGAAATAAGAATAATTAAAACAGTTTAGAAAAATAAAATAAAATACAGTACTTTTAAAAAATAAAAAATAATATTTATTATAGATCTTTCTTTCAAAGGATTCCCTTAAGACTTAAATCTTTCAACCTTCTTTTAACCTTCAATCTTCTTACGACTTCCATCTATCAACTTTCCTTTAACTTTCTTTTCTCCCTCATTTACTCACACGTTCTTTTCACTTTCTTTAGCACTTTAGCACTGCGTTCACATTCTTTCTCAGACGAAAACTTTAATATCGTCATTTAAATACTGTTCTACTTTCAAACCCACATTAATCACTTTCACATTATCACCTTCTGAGTGGGCATTTACAGTTTCGGGCTAAATGCCCTGCTGACATAGGAGAAATTAAAATAATTAAAAGAAATAAGAATAATTAAAACAGTTTAGAAAAATAGAGTAAAATACAGTACAGTACAAACAGTCGGACGAACAGCGGCACAGTGCTCATTCAGTAAATGCACAGCTAAACAGAAGTGTTTTGAGTCTGGATTTGAATGTGACCACTGTAGGAGCACATCTGATCTCTTCTGGAAGCTGGTTCCAGCTGTGGCTGGCATAATAGCTAAAAGCAGACTCACCATGCTTAGAGTGAACCCTTGGTATTTCTAGCTGATATGATCCTAATGATCTGAGTGATCTGTTGGGTTTATATTCAGTGAGCATATCTGCAATGTATTGAGGTCCTAGGCCATTGAATGATTTATATACCAGTAATAATACTTTGAAATCAATCCTAAATCTAACTGGGAGCCAGTGTAAAGACCTGAGGACTGGTGTGATATGTTCATATTTTCTGGTTCTGCTCAGAATCCTGGCGGCAGCGTTCTGTATGAGCTGCAACTGTCTTATGGTCTTTTTGGGAAGGCCAGTGAGGAGTCCATTACAATAATCCACCCTGCTGGTGATGAAAGCATGCACAAGTTTCTCTAAGTCTTGTCTGGAAACAAAGCATCTAATTCTTGCAATATTTTTCAGATGATAGTATGCTGATTTAGTTATTGCTTTGACATGACTACTGAAACTAAGGTCTGACTCTAGTGTCACACCAAGATTCCTGACTTGATGTTTAGTTGTTTTACCCCTAGAGTGAAGGTATGCGTTCACTTTGAGAACTTCATCTTTGTTTCCAAACGCAATAACTTCAGTTTTGTCTTTGTTTAATTGAAGAAAGTTTTGACACATCCAACTGTTGACTTCGTCAATGCATCGGCACAGGGAGTCAATGGGGCTGTAATCGTTAGGCGATAGGGCTAAGTACAGCTGTGTGTCGTCTGCATAGCTGTGGTAAGCAATTTGGTTATTTCTCATTATTTGGCTCATTGGGAGCATATACAGGTTGAACAGGAGTGGCGCAAGAATTGAGCCTTGAGGGACTCCGCATGTCATGGATGTCCACTCAGACTTATGGTCTCCTATACTCACATAATAACCTCTCCCATCTAAGTATGACCTGAACCATTTTAGGACTATCCCAGAAAGCCCCACCCAGTTTTCCAGCCTGTCAAGAAGTATGTTGTGATCGACAGTGTCAAATGCAGCACTGTAAGAAATGCTGCAAATGGAAGAAAAAAATGGAAGAAAAAAAAGAAAGAAAAAAAAGCTGTCTGTCTGTCTATAATAATCTATCTATCTATCTATCTATGTATGTTTCTATATAGATGTTTCTAACTCTTCCTTACCTATCACTATTCGAGGTTCAACCGGCACATCTTTATCTACATCCTTCCAATCACACTCCCTCAAAAAGGTATCAGCCAAATTAAAATTCCTACCCCTTTCATCTGTGGATTTAGAAGTCTGTTTAGACATAGCACGTGTCACTGCACATACTGAGAAAACATTAGGACAAGACTAAGACAGCCCATCAAAGCTCTCACTTGACATAGGCACTTCAGTAACTTGAGGGCTAGGTATGACTTTGACTCCAGCCAAATCGTTGCCCAAAATGAAGGAAACCCCTTCAATTGACAAAGAAGGTCCTACACCTACTACTACCTGACCAGAGACCAAGGGTGACTTTATCACAATGCGATGTAGAGGGACAATGGTACAACCCATTTCAACCCCTCTTACCAACACTTGAGCTCCTGTATCAGTCTGGTCAGACAGAGGTAAAACCCCCTCAAGAAGTAACGATTGAGCAGCTCCCCCGTCCCTGAGAATACACACCGGAACACAACCGTCCTGCCCTGATAAAGACACGACTCCAGTTGTAAAAAAAGGAGTATGTAAAAAAAGGAGTATAATTGGTGGAACTATCACTACTTTCCAAATTTTCACACTTCAGAGAATGGCGCTCAAAACACTCATCACTTGTCAAAAAGGGAAATTGGCATGCAGTAGTTAACCCAACTGGCTTGGTAGATTTTGCTTTCTTACTGAGAACAAAGCACTCAGATATCTTATGCCCTGACTTTTGCCCTAATATTGCCCATAATATTTGCCCCAGCAGGAACTGCATCATGCTTACTGGGAGAGGTTGAAACAGAACCTCAAAATATCAAAAACTTGCTCTACCCTTTGAGAAGACTCGGAGGGAACCACAAAAGGTGAAACAGGCGGTTGACCCTCAGGTCTCCTACCTGCCAACTCCAACTCCATTTTTCTTAAGGACAAAAGCACGCTCGCGCTCCCTTTCCTGCCCCTTCAATTTCCTCAACTCAAGTTCTCCCTGCAGCTCTTTTTCTTTCAAAGCTATGTGCACCTGTTCTAGACGACACTTCACTAAATCCAAATCGAACTCTTTTTCTTGTAATGTCATCTCTTTCAGCTTTACTTCACTGCCAACAACAATACCTGGCTCCTGTAATTTTGCACCAAAAACCTTTTTCTCTCTAAATTGCCCTTTAATCTTTTTAAGATCGACTCCAAGTTTTTTTTATCAGCACTAGTGAGCTCTATATCATAATGAGCAGCAACCAGTAACAGCTGCTCTTTAGTGCACTTTTCAAGTGTTTCCTCAGCCATGGCTAAACTCTACACCTTCAAAACAGTATCTTAGGAGTTCCCAAAAACAATTTACCCATACGAACAAATCCATTTCCACTAAGCTACTAAATGGTAAAATATCTCTCGCTCTCCATCTATCTATCTATCTATCTATCTATCTATCTATCTATCTATCTATCTATCTATCTATCTATCTATCTATCTATCTATCTATCTATCTATCTATCTATCTATGCCCACCACCACCCCTTTAACTTGGAAGGACTATCTATGATCTATCCATCTATGATCGATCTGTCTGTCTGTCTGTAAAATATTATAGCCTAGCATGTATAACAATCTGCAATTGTGAGTGCTAAACAAAACAAAAAAAAAACTGAAAAAAGCATAACAACAATCAGCATCGCCAGTCCCCAGAAACAACCAATATGCAATTATAGTTTTAAAAAATTGCTTTGGTACAATTTCCACAAGCAAGTGTTACATTTTCAAAACTCTTATTACTAGTTTTTTTTTTAAATACCGTAGCTTACACACAATTTATGAAACAGTCTCCTTTTCTCTAAACTACACAAAACATGCACACAACATGCAACTCAACACACAAACAATCTAATGCTTAGCCATTTACACGTCAAACTACAGACGGATGTGAAAAATTGAAAACACTTTTGCTTGTTCAGTGTGCAGTGAATTTGTCATTGCACTCACACAAACATGTTGACAACAAGCTGATGAACTTTACAGTTATTAACTTTACACTTCAAGTCAACACTGATCTGACTTGAGCTGAATAATGACACTATTGGCTTGTTAGAGCCATTTTTCAGGAGAATTTGAAATTGTTATATTGTAAAGCTGCTTAGAAACAATCTCGCTTTAGAAATAGAGGTGACTTGACTTGTATGCATTCAATATTTTACACAAGCAAATGCAACGGTGGAAAATGTTTTTGTTTCTCAAAATATTGACTTGATTCCTATGCTATCAATTTAGGTATATTTACACTATAAACAAGTGGAGGAGTTTAAGTATCTTGGGGTTTTGTTCACGAGTGAGGGAAGGATGGAACGGTAGATTGACAGACGGATCGGTGCAGCTTCTGCAGTAATGCTGTCGATGTACCGGTCTGTCGTAGTGAAGAAAGAGCTGAGCCGCAAGGCAAAGCTCTCGATTTACTGGTCAATCTACGTTCCTACTCTCACCTATGGTCATGAGCTGTGGGTCATGACCGAAAGGACAAGATCCCGGATACAGGCGGCTGAAATGAGCTTTCTCCGCAGGGTGGCTGGGCGATCCCTTAGGGATAGGGTGAGGAGCTCGGTCACTCGGGAGGAGCTCAGAGTAGAGCCGCTGCTCCTCTCTGCTTAGACTGCTGCCCCCGCGACCCGGTCCCGGATAAGCGGAAGAAGATGGTATGGTGTGGTACACTATAAACAGAAATTCAAGGGGGAAAAAAAATAATTATTTAGATATATATATAATAAATAAACTTAAGTTTTGATTTCTTTGTGATCAATTTATGTATAAGTGTTTTCTCACATGATCACTGGGCAAATTTTTTATTTATTTTTACATTGTGTATATATGTGTGTGTGTGTGTCAGAGAGATTAGCAATTTGTGAACAGAGCAGGATAGACTAGGGACAGGAAACAGCCAATGAATGTGTATAACATCAGACTGATCAGAGATGCATCAGAAGAAGGGAGACAGATGTCACCAAACACAGCATTTTACATTACAATATGCCATGTGATACCATAAACACATTACCATGGTAAAGACATTACTGTAACTCAGCCTGTCAACTACGATATAGATTCAGTTATATGGCACAGTGAGAACATTATACTGTATTGGCAGCAAACTGACTACAAGACTTCATGGCAGTTTCATAACTTCATCAAATCTTTTTATAACACACATGATAGATAAACATTATGGATTTTATGTTACGTAATTTAGGTAACGTTAATGTAAATGTATTTTCTTAAGTGCCAACTGTAGCCTGTGTTACTTATTTCAGAAAAGATGGTGATTTGAAACATGAATATTGCACTGTTTGCTATTAAATTAAAGGGTTAGTTCACCCAAAAATGAAAATTCTGTCAGTAATTAACGTTACTCACCCTCATGTTGTTCCAACCCCGTAAGACCTTCGTTCATCTTCGGAACACAAATTAAGATATTTTTTATTAAATCTGAGAGCTGTCTCACTCCTCCATAGGCTTCTAAGACACTATAACTTGCTTGCTCAGAAAAATGCATTAAAGAGATCGTTAATATAGTCCGAGTGACTACAGTGGCTCAATCTTAAGTTTATAAAGCGAAGAGAATACTTTTTGTGCGCAAAAAAATAAATAAATAAAATAACGCAAATAATAATAATAATATATATATATATAATAATTAATAATAATAATTCATTACATTTATATAGCGCTTTTCTCGGCACTCAAAGCACTTTACATAGAAGGGGGAATCTCCTCAACCACCACCACCACTATATATATATTTACGATAAAACACGGCAATGATCGCTTCACACAACGGTTCTATGTATCACTACAAAACAACCCTAGCAACCACTCTTAGCAACGTAAACTGTAAACATAACTTATAACATATATTCTCATTTATATTGTTCATTGAAGCTTAAAGAGTAGATTATTGTGAGAGATTAAGTAAGCGAGAGTAATTTACCTGCATTTACAGTAGATATAGCATTTTCCTTCAGCTCAGTCATATATTCCTAATAAAAATCTGTTTGAATGTCCGCTGCGATATATTGAACTTTTAACAATTATGGGGTTTCCCGTTCCCCGACACTCTAGTCATTTGCGTCTTGCTTTTCCGTGTTCACTACTGTCTGTCTTTGCCACCATCTAATGGCGAAATAATGTAAATATAGTTTTGCCTAAACAGTTACCTTTGACGTCGCGCGATGCAGCAGATTCACTTCTCTACACTGCTTTCACTCATCGAACTCATGCGTCTTTTTTGACAAGAAAAAGTTGACAACGGCGTTTTTTTAGCAAAAAAAAACGCTGGCAGCATTCGGTTACAAATAGCAGCCGAGCGCGTCTTTTGTTGCTATAAGTTAACAAGAGCTGGAACAGTAGCCTAGTGCTGTGTGATGCAAAAAATGTCGAGAAAGAGAAAGTTGGCTCTTGCGTTGGCTTTTGAAGTTACCGGGGAGGAGAATGTCGGTTCACAAAGACGTTTGTGGGTGCACGACAGACAGTTGTTCTTGTTGTTATGGAAACGACAGGTCTCGCTACTCGCTTGTCATTGGTCAGCTGTCAAAAAGGCGCTTGACGTAGGGCGTTCTTTTCAGAAAAGTTGAACTTTTTTCAACTTAAAAAGACGCTCTGAGCTGCAGAAAAAGACGCCGGCGGTGGCGTCTAAAAAAGCGCTCAGGACTTTTTTGAAAAAACGGTTCACTCCATAGGGTTATAATGTAGAACAGACGCTGGCAGTTTGAAAAAAGACGCTAAGTGTGAACATAGCCTAGACGTCACAACGGCGCCGTCACCGCGTCAGAATTCCTGAGGATGGAAATAGTTATTTATTTAAAGTCGCGAATTTATGTTCTATTTGTTGCTTCAAACAATTAGATAAACCTTTTTCTTTCTTTCTTTTTTTTTTTTTCATCACGTGTAAATGTTTTAAATGACTTTTATATAGAGATTTTGATTTACCCTGCCAGCTCTAGACTTTCAATCTAAAACTATGACAATTCCTCTTAAAACTATGATACACCGAAAATAAATAAACATATAACATTTTAATAGCCTATTTATCAAGTGAAGATTATTTCTTCAAAAGTTATTTTCCAGTGAGTTACCAAAGAGCCAACAAAATGAAATGAGGTGAACATAAAAAGCAGGCCAATTTCACATATACAATATTTTTATTCTGCTGTTTTATCTATGATGCAAATTATGCACAAATAAAAAGATAATTTGTTAGTAGTCAATATAAAATATTATTTGTTTGTATTCATTCATCATCGTCAATTCCAACACTGAATATATTATCAAAAATAATACATAGCCTATTATTTTTTTGTTGGCCCATTGACTTCAATTTTAAAATATGTTTGCTCAACTACTTTCATAGTTCATTCAACCGAGATTTTTTATTTAGTCCAACATTTAGAAATCTAGTGTGAAGATTCTGTCAATTACAAATTACAAAAAAGGTTATTGTTTATTAATTTATTTGTTATATGATAATAGGAATAGTTGTGTAATTAGTTACTAAGCAATTTTATACTGACGCTGCTAATATAAAATACTTAACTGCCAAAAGATACATACAATTATTTGAAGCATTTAAAGCAGCATAGTTCAATCAACAGATGCTTGACATACGCATGTTGATATACAAATACAAATTTAACTTTAAAATATACTCAATTGAAATGTGTAAAGAAAGTCAACATTTTAAACAAAAAAAGTTGAGAAAATCACATTTTTGTCAAAGACTACGCCTTGATCAGATTCAGAACGATGTTCAAAACACAGATAAAGTAGATCGAGTCCAACACCCCCAAAGCTTCACAGTCGTTTTCTCTTCATGGGTTACGCTTCATTTCATTTGGTAATATTTTGCAGTTTTGATTTACACTGGGCACTGGATTTAATGTTTGATGATCACGTTATTTTACATTTGAGTGAGCAATCTTCTATCACAATCTTCTAACTGTTGTTTCAGCTTCTTCTTCTCCTGTGTTTTGATCCGGAGATTCTGTAATCTGTACTAGAAGATGTGTCATAGCGCCCCCTACCCAGAGCCATAGAGAGAGAGAGTTGCGACACTCCCATAGAGTCCCATAGACCTCCGTTGTAAATAATGGCGGCGCTTTTAACCGCCTACTTCCGGGATATGAAGATCGGAATAGTTCCAAACACTGTCATTTGGGCGTTGGACACCATTCACTTACATTGCTGCGCGTCGAGTTGTTCCAGAGTTAAGTTGCCGAAATATCGACCTCTTTTGAATTGTCAACTGTCTATATTGTATCAGAGGCCCTTTGCGATGCTTATACTGGTCTTCATTTGTACATGCACAGCGTAATTATTTATATTTTATGTTGGTTGTTTCAACCAATTTTCAAGCACTGCCTGCTAGCTAACGTTAGTTAGCTAGCGCGACTTCGTCAGCTAAGAGTTCGGTAATGAATCGCTACCACCTTTATAGCAACTTTTATTTAATTTAATTTTTTGGGATATACTAACTTTTCATTATGTTATTATTGTCTTGAGTGAAGCGGCTTGTGAGAACAATGCTGGACCTTTAGGATTGTTATGGCCATCACCAGTCCTGTCTGTTTCATGGATCACCTGCCCCTGGTTTTTGTTTTTCTTGTTCACACACACAAGCACACATTTTTGTTGTCTGTCATTGTTTAATAAAAAATATTTTATTTGAAAACCTTCATTTGTATCAGCCATGCTTAAATTCGTTTTTAATCTGTTATAGTTTTGATAATGTGTATGGCCTTAATCTTAAAATAATATTCTTAGTCTTAACATGATCATGTTTCACGTTGTGGTCCTGGGGATGGCCACTTTCAACAGAAGAAGTGAGCTATAGCTTCTAAGCGAATTCTGAACGGACCGCCACGGCAGACCTCTTTGCGTGATCACGAAGGTAGGCTAATGGCTGAATCAAAATTTATAAGCAAAATCACGGGAATCAATAGCCTAATACAGCCCAGTTGTGCTAAAATAAATATCATGAGACGTCCATCATCAGATGAATGATATGGAAAAGTTAAGTTAGAGCCGCTAAAGCCAGTGCTACTACCCATGCGAACATGAACACTAAGCTTTTCCCTCCAAAAATATAGCCTAAAACTTATCTCCAAATGCAAAACTGACATTAACAAAATGCAATAATGCAATAACAGCTGAAAAAGTACTTGGGTGTGTGTTTTATTTTATATTTACCGTTCAATAATGCAATCGCTGCTGTCTGTCCCATAGAAGAACATGACAGCCAGCGTACGTTTTGGAACTATTGGGGCTTACATGAACCACGTGACAGCCATAGCGGCGACATCAAAGAGTGTCGCAACTCTCTCTCTCTATGGCTCTGCCCCTACCGTATGACAGTGAAAACATGGATAGCACTACCAGTGGACTAGCCTACACACAAATTCAGATACGCAGAACTAGAAACATATCTATTTTATATCAATATTCTAATCAATATTTTCAAACAATGTGAGTTTCATAAGACTGTGTATGAAAAACTATGTTAAAAAAAGGTATATTTAATAGGCTACTCGATCAAAAGAGTTAACACAACTACAAGCCAAGTATACTTTTAATACTTAATTATACATTTAAGTATATCTCGATCAAAAGATTGAGTACAAGTACAGACTCAGGTCTGATGATTTAGCTCCTCTGTCTTCTGAGTTTTCTGGTTCTGTGTTCACAGGTCAGGATCACAGGAAGAGGCAGAGCGGCAGCCAGCAGAGCCCAGATGACAGATGTGCATCCACTTCTATTATAACAATATACTTATAACAATTTGATGTGACCACTGACATTGATTATTGATATTGTTTCAAAAAAACTGTTTCAGATGTTTGAAATATTCCAGTCTCAGGCTGCTCCAGATCCAGTCAGATGGATTGTTCACCGGTCATCATGTCCACATCATCTTTGTCCCTCTCTGAGGACATTGTAGAGAGGCAGTCATGTGGAGAGTTGAGTCTTAGCAGCAGAGGGACGTACATAGTTGAGTGGAGGTGCAGTGGTGACGGATCGGACGGCCCAAGTGAACAGGACAGTTGTGGCAACTGGAGTTTGTCCAGGTCCGACAGCCTCCAAGAGATGATGTGTTCTCCGCTGCCAGGTCAAGTTCCTGTGGAACCAACAGTGACTTCCAATGGCCTAACCACTCAGGGTGCCAGGGAGGCGTCTCCTGCGAACAAGAGCTCAACGGGTGAGATTGAGATAAGAGTGGGGGGTGTAAAGTGTACTGATAGAGATTTAGCTATTTCGTGCATAAGACTGCTTCAAGCTTTTAACAGGTTGTCTAGTCATATTTAACCTTGCTCAGGATCATTTAGCTGAAAATTTGTCTAACATTTTTCAGAACCTTAAAAAGTAGCGTTCCCATAATGTTTGAAAATTATAAAACAGAATGTTCCCTTAACATCTGTATAACCAAGAAAAAACATTTTTGAAGGCATTAAGCAGAAGCACGGCCTTCATATAATATATGCATTACTTGGTTTTGTAACATTACAGATAAGAATCAAACAGTAAAATGTAAGTGTCATTATTTAATTTGAGGTCAGAGATGTTTCTAATAGTGGTCTTTTCAATTGTTTTTCTTCATTTCAGAAAAACTTTCAGAATGTAGGAAGAGGAAAGTCCCTCCACCAAATCTGGACCCAGAGCCTAATCCAGATCACTCAGTCGTCAAGCCAAATAATGGTAAATCCACAGTCATTATTTCTTGAACATTATTTTAAACATTGTCATCTTGTTTTCCACTAAAAATATCTTAAGATTTGTTTTCTGAGAATAATAATATTACTCTCCTCATATTAATATAAGGTAACAACAGGGGTAAAGGTTAGGGTTAGTATCTAGTTATTACCCAGTTATTGTAATAACTGCAATAAGTACATATGTACATGGGAAACAGGACTGTAAAGTGCTACCGGTAACACTTTATTTTAAAGGTGATGTAGTTACTACACATTTGTACATCTACTTATAGTAATAACAGTAAATTATGCATAATTACAAGTAACTAACCCTAAACCAAACCGTAACTCTAGTAAGTATGTAGTTAATATTACACAGTACTTATCTGAGTAAGTACAATGTAAGTACGTCACTTTAAAATAAAGTGTGACCATTTATTAATTCAAAGGATCTACAGTTGTCAGGATACAGGCACGGACACAGAGGTAAGTGAATCCAAATACAGCTTTATTCAAGCAAACAAGAGTGCAAGGTGAGTATTCAATGAGTTCAGGTGCAGATACGGTGAAGATCACTCGGTGCGGGGCAGACAACAGGTGAGCATGTTCTCTTCAGGTTAGTTAATGTCAAGCAGTCAGTTCATTAATACTTGTCCTTTCTCTTACAGATGCAATCGATAGCAAGTAGTGATGTGACATTTGAACCGAGGCGTCGGAGCGTGTGTCGAGAAAAAATGGGCGTGCCAGATGAAGCCGCGATTCGAGGCTTGTGTTGTTAACGTGAAAATCACGTGACTGATGACAAACGAGGCCTCGGTTTGTGTGGATACGTCATCGGTTCGGTCTGAGTGTCGCTTCTGAATAAAAGGCGGCTCGAAACTCGCGCCACCTTGTGGGTGTTGTCAGCAGTAGTAGAAGCAGATGTAGTAGTGTTAAAGAGTCAGAGAGTTAAATAACTATCATTGTCATTGTCGTTATTGTGTCATATATGTGTTTGGGCTGTATATTATTACATTATCAGGTTAGAATAGTTATAGTATATTGTTATTATTAATTATAGTAGGCTTAGCTATATTATAGTCTTGTTATATTAATTAGATAAGATTATTTGGATTGCTCTGGATTTGTTTATTTGGATTGTCCTTTTGGATTTGTTTGCTTTTTGTGACTCTTCCTTTTTCCTGGTAATGGAGATAGCAAGAAAGAGGGAATCCTGCCCTGTCTGGGCTCAACAGAAGCATCAGTATCCTCATTTATACCAGCTGGCACTGGCATTTTTTAAATAAGTGTGTTACCCCAACACACTTGAAATAATTCTGTTTCTCAATAAAAATCGATTGTAATCCTTCCTTCCAGACTATTCTGTTGCAGTTTACTTTATTACACTCCCTCCAACATAAGCACTGCACTCAACACAGTGTCACTGTTGTTGTTCATACTGTCACTATCCAAACAATTAATGAATATTTAATTAACTGTGTGTGTGACTCTGCACAAGTAAATTCAGACAGAGAAAGATACATATTTTATATTATACACAGTAATGGACAAATGTCTGCTCATGTCTTTTTATTATTGCAAATGAAAGGTTACATACATCAACAGCGAGTACAAAATAAATAAATAAATAAATAAATAAATATTTTTATTTATACAAATATTTTTCTAAAATATATATACAGTTATTTCACACTGGTTCAGAATGAATGAATTTGTCTGCTATTTCTTTGCACAGTAGCTAGGTGTCACTAGTGAGCAATGCTGAATGAAGCTTCGAGTAATGAACCTTTGGCTGAAGCAATGGGCTGCGAGGTGTCAGTGGTTCAGGAAGCCTCATTTTGCCATCACTAATAGCAAGCAAGCTTGGAGGAAACACTGGAAGCTCGGGAGAACAACGGATCACAGGCAATAGGAAATCAAACAGGATTCCTGGAGACAGCAGAACAATGACACAGAGGTTAGTGTTTCACAGGTGAGTATACGTTACATCTTGGAAGCATCAGACGTTCAGGAGACAACGGATCATGGTCTGTTCCTGTTGGAGGCTTGACAAAGAACTGGGGCTATGGTGAGAGTTTTTATAGAGCTTGCTGATGAGGCTGCTGATTGTGAACATGTGCAGGTGATTATACTCAGGGAAGAGTAATTGCAGGTGCGCCAGAGAGGATTCTGGGGAATGTAGTGCAGAGACAGACGGTGAACGTGACAACAGTAGTGTTGCAGGCCCCGCCTCCGGAGACCCAGCAGACAAATTACTGAAAATACAGGAAAGGAAGAAGAGAGTCGGGAATCGCGTCTGTTCTCTGCCAGCTCCTCTGTATGATATTTATTGACAACAAATCAATCTCCAACATTCACCAGTTTCTTAAACCACAAAATAAACTCCTTTAATCTCTTTTCATTGTTTGTCTTTTTCTCATTTAACCTGTTTGAACATACAACAACCCTTTTTTCATACTTTCTCATGGGTCAACAGTCAAATCTATCAAGTTATTACTTTGATTATTCACCTAAGTGCATATTTTAAGTCTGTTTCAACTCTTAAAGCATTTGTGACATTTGTTTCACCGTTAGTTTGTCAAAAATCAACATTTCAAAGTATTAACAGCTATTCAGGCCGCCATTACCATTACACACTTCTGCATGAGCTGGTCACGTGACCATCAAGCGCGCCAAGCGCGAGTTCAGAGTGAGCTTTGCACACAACATATAACCCAATGGAACATTTTGATCTGAGACACTGAATAACATGTTAGACTCGAATATTGCATTCACAGAAGTATTTACAGCAGTTTTTACCACAGTATGTCCCACACAACACTTTTAGAAATCACATATGTAACTAAGTTATCAAATTCACACAACCAGCCCTCACCGTACATTGCAATTAAATGGATGTTACCCTATTTGATCAAGTTTTCCCCGAACATTTGTACTATATACCTGAAAATACAGGAAAGGAAGAAGAGAGTAGGGAATCGCGTCTGTTCTCTGCCAGTATGATATGAGCGGAGGCTGCAGAGATAGCCCGTAAGCGCGATCCCGTGTCAAAATAAAAGTCTCTGTTCTAAGTGTCCGTGCAAAATGTAAAAAAAAAAAAAAAAGTTCCTTCATTAATGTCCATATGAAAGGGTATAGAAGGGAAATATTATATATATATATATATATATATATATATATATATATATATATATATATATATATATATATATATATATATATATATTTCATACAACCATATTGTGTACTCATTTTTCATAGGTACCACAGTAGCAAGCTCATATATTTATCACATTGTTTCTGTTTTTCAGAGTCCTTTACGTCTCTCTTCAACGTAAGAAATTTTTTGGGGATCCGGGGGATTTGGAAGGGTGTACGAGGGAACACGGAATTTTGATGGCAAAAAGGTAAATATTACCAAACTGTACAAACATTTTGCAAAACCTATTTAAAACAATTTCACAGATGGTTTAATACCTAGTGCAAGGTCAGGTGCCTGAATACTGTTACTGTTATTGAAACATTTTTTGTTTGTTTTTTGCAGGTTGCCATCAAGCAAATCAGCAAGATTGACAACAATCGTTATCTTGAAGTTGTAAGTTGTTTAAAACCTGAATGTGTATTTAGTTGTTTAAGTGCTGATTACTGTAGTCAAAACACCTGTAGGAAGCATTAGCTGTAAATGTTTTAGACAAATAAGCCTAGAAGCACCAAATAAGGCTCTGTATCTACAGAGGTCAGAGAAAAGTACATAAAAAAAAATTAGATTTGTACCCAGCTAACCTTCTGTCTGCTACTTTTCTCTAGCCTGGGCATCTCGAACCTCTCGTAACAGAAGTGGCGCTGCTGCTAATGATGAGGCAAGAACCCAGAAGCCTCTACGTCAGGGCTATTCAAATACATTTGCAGGGGGGCCAAACTAGGAAATTCCAAAATTTGTGAGGGCCGGACGGACAAATTGATATCAGCTTAAGGAAATTAAAATATACTATGGTACATAATATATGAAATAAAAAAAGGTACATTATTCTTTTGGTTTCCTTTATTATTTCAACACATTCAACTTGTATTGATTAGCCCTACAACAAAGTGCAAAACTGCAAATACTGAGACATATACACAGCTTTCACCCTTAAAACAGTAAACATAAGTTATAGCTTATATAGGCCTATATATAAATCAAACAATCAAAATAAAGCTGTCATAAGTGCAAAACTGCAACTGCAGTTTCAAGTATCAAATCTTATTTGGGGAAATAACAACATTCAAATATCTCTGAAGTATATCTTTCAGACTGCAGTGAGTAGCCTACACATTTTAAAACTAGAAAAAAACATTTCAAGTGTACAGTAAGTACAAATCTGCTAACTATGAGCTGTAAACATACTCTTGATGAAAACTAACTAATAACAATAATATTTTTTTTCCTCATTTAGTTTACCAATGTTTTGTAGTAAAATGTCTCTTCACATTATATTCTTTGGCCACAGCCACTGATTCGTTGCACAGTAAACACACAGACAGGTCTATCAGTCCCTCGCTTGCCTGCCGTAGTTGGCACAGTAAATAAGTACTTCTCCGTCCACTCCATTCACTCTGAAACTTACGATTTTCTCTGTCAACTTTGCGGCTTGGCTTGAACAACGCCATGTTAGATGCATGCGAATCAGCGAGAATGAGTGTGTGTCACCATGGAGACGACCTGCTCCGCTCTAGAATCTTTGCCTGTAACGTTACTCTTGTCTGTGCGCTGCGGCATATTCGTAGATTTTTTTTTTTTTTAATCTGCCGCGGGCCCGAATAATTTTCAATCGGGCCAAATTTGCCCCCGGGCCGCTATTTGAATAGGCCTGCTCTACGTCATACAGCTATAATACGAGTGGTTTGAACACCCTCGAAAATTCACTCTCATCATGGAGTATCTCGAACTGTGCGAGAGCTTGCTGGACTTCATCATTCGTAACCCTGAACTGGATGAACCAATGGCACGGGTCATCATGAGACAGGCTGTGCTGGCAGTACAACACTGCATCGAACATGCCGTTTTTCATAATGACGTTCATGCGGAAAACTTCCTGATGAAGAAAAACACGTTAGAGCTCACGTCGGCACAAATTATATTCGACTCCGCCAGTCGGAGATCACCAAAATGAATGTTAAAGAGGTGTGTGAACTCGCAAGTATGATGTCAGGCACTGTAATTTGCTGAGATGATGAGATAGTCAGTAGATTGTGTTCATTCAATGGCTGTTTGTCTAAGTGGTGTACGCAAAATAATATAGAATTCAGACAATTGGAAAAGTTTTTTCAGACCTGACCTGTTGAAAAGAGATGGTATTCATCCCTCCTGGGATGGTGCTGCTCTTCTCTCTAGTAAAATGGCACCTAGTCTTAGAGCTCAAACATGACAATCTGGGGCTCAGGTCAGGAAGCAGACAGACTGGCTAAACCGACCGTCTGCTAGCTGTCTCACCTCACCAAGGTCAGATAAATCCCATCACATAGAGCCTCCTTCACCTAGATATCATCATATAGAGACTGTGTCTGTTCCCCGAATTAGGACATACAAAAAACTTCCAAACCCATCTAAGGGTAAAAATGTAATTGATGTTCAACAAGTAAAAAACAGACATAATACAAATGAGCAAATGATAAAGCTTGGGTTGCTGAATATTAGACCCCTTACTTCAAAAGCACTTATTGGTAATGATATGATTACAGACTATAATCTAGATGTGCTGTGTTTGACAGAAACCTGGCTAAAACCAAACGATTACATTACTTTAAATGAGACCACCCCGCAAGATTACTGTTATAAACATGAACCTCGTCTGAAAGGCAAAGGGGGAGGTGTTGCTGTAATTTATAGTAATATTTTTAGAATTACTAAGAAGTCTAGTTTCAAATATAATTCTTTTGAAGTGTTGGTGCTTAATATAGCAATATATAATGTAAATGATAACCGCTTGTTTGCTTCAAGATTCGATAATCACGTTTGAGATTTGTGCTGGCTACTGTATGCAGGCCACCAGGGCACCATACAGACTTTATCAAAGAATTTGCTGACTCTCTATCAGAGTTAGTACTGGTTGCAGATAAAGTCATTATTGTTGGTGATTTTAATATACATGTAGATAACAAAAAAGATGCATTGGGATTGGCATTTAAAGACATTCTTAACTCCATTGGAGTTAGACAACACGTGTCAGGACCTACTCATTGTCATAATCACACCCTAGATCTAATATTATCACACGGAATCAATGTTGATGCCGTTGAAATTCTGCAGCAGAGTGATGACATCTCAGATCATTATCTGGTCTCGTGTAAACTTCATTTAGCCAAGGCTGCAAAGCCGACTCCATGTTACAAATATGTTAGACCCATCACTTCTGCCACTAAAGATTGCTTTATTAATAATCTTCCTGATCAGTTTAATCATCTCAGCATCCCAGATAGCTTAGAAGATCTCGATATTGCGACAGAAACTTTTAACTCTCTCTTTTCCAGCACTTTAGACACAGTTGCTCCGTTGCGCTTAAAGAAGATTAAAGAAAATAGTCCAACGCCGTGGTACAACGAGCACACCCGGGCCCTTAAGAGAGCAGCCAGAAAAATGGAGCGCAACTGGAAGAAAACAAGACTAGAGGTATTTCGCATTTCATGGAAAGAGAGCTTGATTGCACACAGAGAGGCCTTAAAAGCTGCTATATCTGCTTATTTTTTCAACCCTTTTAGAAGAAAATAAACAAAACCCTAGGTATTATCTGAAACAGTGGCTAAACTAACGAAAAATAAAGCTTCAAGCCCAGAAGTTTCCAAGCAGCACAGCACTAATGACTTTATGAACTTCTTCACTTACAAGATTGATAATATCAGGGAGAAAATTATAACTATGCAACCGTCTACTACAGTATCGCATCAGGCAGTGCATTGTAGTCTCCTTGAGGAAAAATTTGATTCATTCATTACTATAGGAGAGGAATAATTCGTTAAACTCGTTAAATCATCTAAATCGACAACATGTATGTTAAACCCTATACCAACTAAGCTACTGAAAGAGATGCTTCCAGAGGTCATAGATCCTCTTCTTAATATCATTAATTCATCTTTGTCATTAGGATACTTACCAAAAACTTTTAAGCTGGCTATGATTAAACCGCTTGTTAAAAAAACGCAACTTGATCGTACAGAATTAGTAAATTACAGGCCGATCTCGAATCTACCTTTTCTGTCAAAGATACTAGAAAAGGCGGCATCCTCACAACTATGTTCCTTTTTTAGAAAGAAATGATATCTGTGAGGATTTTCAGTCAGGATTTAGACCGTACCATAGTACTGAGACTGCTCTCATTAGAGTTACAAATGATTTGCTCTTATCATCCGATCGTGGTTGTACTGTATCTCTCTATTAGTGTTACTCGATCTTAGTGCTGCATTTGATACTATTGACCACAACATTCTTTTAAATAGACTTGAACATTATGTTGGTATTAGTGGAATTGCATTAACATGGTTTAAATCATACTTATCTGACTGTTATCAGTTTGTAGCAGTAAATGAAGAGATGTCTCATCGATCACAAGTTCAGTATGGCGTACTACAAGGCTCAGTACTAGGACCGTTGCTTTTCACTCTGTACATGCTACCCTTTGGAGATATCATTAGGAAGCATGGAATTAGTTTTCACTGTTATGCCGATGATACTCAGCTCTATATTTCTTCACGCCCTGACGAAACTTACCAATTCACAAAATTAACGGAATGTATAGGTGATATAAAACATTGGATGACTAGTAATTTCCTATTACTTAATTCTGAAAAAACAGAGATTCTAATTATTGGACAAAAAACGTCCTCACGTAATAATCTAGAATACTGTCTATCACTTGATTGCTGCCCTGTCAAGTCTTCGTCGTCGGTTAGGAACCTGGGTGTGCTCTTTGATACAAATCTTTCATTTGAAAGTCACATGTCTAGTATCTGTAAAACCGCATTTTTCCATCTTAAAAATATATCTAAATTACGTCATATGCTCTCATTGACAAATGCAGAACAATTAGTCCATGCATTCATGACATTAAGGCTAGATTATTGTAATGCTATTATGGGTGGTTGCCCTGCACTCTTAATAAACAAATTACAGCTGGTCCAAAACGCAGCAGCTCGAGTTCTTACCAGAACCGGGAAGTATGACCATATTAGCCCAGTTCTGTCAACACTGCACTGGCTCCCTATTAAACATTGTATACATTTTAAAATATTGCTGATTACTTACAAAGCACTAAATGGTTTAGCTCCGCAGTACTTGAGCGAGCTCTTAACGCATTATAGTCCTTCACGTCTATTGCGATCTCAAAATTCCGGCCAGTTGATAATACCTAGAATATCAAAATCGACTGCTGGCGACTAACATTGTCCGGGAAGCAGACACACTCTGTCAGCTCAAAGCTAGACTAAAAACACATCTCTTTGACCTAGCATACACATATCACATTATAGACTTTTATAATTCAATGTTAGGCTGCATAGATTAGGTCAGCCGGAACCGGGAACACTTCCCATAAATCCTGATGTACTCGTTACATCATAAGAAGAATGGCGTCTACGCTAATATTAGTCTCTCTATTTATCCCGAGGTTTACCGCAGTCCGCCGGATCCAGGTCCTGAAATGTCAACTAGGCTCTTCCCTGTGAAGGCCTCCCTCCCCTCCCTTACCTATCTACAGATAAAGCGTTGTTGGGATAATTCCGGTTCGCGTGGCTATGTGGAAGCGATAAAAATTCTGTATTACAAATTTTAAGGCCAGACAAGTAGTATGTTGAGGGTTGATTTGTAGAGAAGGACTACACGCCTGCGCACATATATTCAAACACGCATACCTATAGACTGAACTCGTAATCCGCATGTGCACGCCATCTGCGTTCTCACTGGTTCACGTTTTTGAAGTTTGCGCAGAAAGAACTTATGAGTTTTCTGTTAAAACGGTGTTGTGTTAGCAGCCCCTAAGTTAATAACTAATGATTGTTGCGACGGAAGTGAATCAATTAAACTAACTTTAGCTGGACAATAACTTTGTTCTAGAGCTGCTATAAAGCCAAAACACTTTACTTTAATTTCCTATTATCAATGTAAAGCTGATTTGGAACAATCTACATTGTTAAAAGCGCTATATAAATGAAGATGACTTGACTTGACTTGGCTCAAGCTGATAGACTTTGGCTGCGGTCAGCTACTTAGTAGTGACGGCTACGAGAGCAGAATATTCCTTGGTGAGCATTTTGGCAGTGTGGAAACCTGAATGTAGTGACTTACTGATTATTTGACACTTGCGCGAATGTCTTTTTTACAGGATTAATGTCTTACTGGCCACCTAGGGTCTTCACAGATACGAGATTCCACGCCGTCCCAACAAATATCTGTGCTCTAGGAGTGTTGTTATATGAGATGGTGAACGCATGTTCTCCTTTTGGTAATAGAATGGAAATCACACAAGCCAAAGTTACATTTAGGAACTCCAACTTATCCAAAGGTGAGTGAATAATATTGATATCTTTGATAAATGCACAACATAAAGCAAAGGCTCTATACAGAAACAGTTAAAGGTGAAGTTCTGTATGTAAGATTTTATTTTTTTTGGTATCCAGTCTAATGAAATCGCTTGGTCAAATTGTATGGATTTGGAATGTATTGGTCTGAATCTTATTCTATCACCACAAAGGTCCTTTGTATTAATTGTAATTTACCGTCCTTACTCTTCAAATAGTATAGGTTTTATGATTTTCTTTTACTTTTTTGCATTCGGTTTTAAAATTAGTTATACAGAAGTTTGTCTAGCTAATTCAGACTATTATGCCACAGTCATTTTGCAAATAGGTTGCTTGTCCCCTTATGACATCGGAGGTGTTATTCGCTTGTTGGAAATATCAACATTTTTGAATTTTTGCAATGCAATAAGACCCCCCTCTCGATCTGTTATGCTCTTGAGATGGCATTTTGCTGGAGCTGTCAAGGTAGCCTATCATGCCAGTGACATCACGGACCGTTGAAGCTTCAGATGGCTGTGCCCTAGTAACAAAACAACAAACTAACATCACTGTTTCCCCCCCCCATTGTAACTACTTCAGCAGTTTTAAGTGTCCTACTACAAATAACAATAACACATCTGTTAATCACCTTTACTTTCTATTTCGTTTCAGTTCCCCTTTAAAATCTCAATCTACATGCTGCAAACTTCAGTGCAATACAATTCACTTCACTACAATAAATGAGACAAGAGCCTGTGGAGAAAAATTATAACAAATACAATTTGGTGCATGACACCCTCACTGGTTATGTATGTTAAAGTATGTTATGTATGATTTTGATCAATCTTGAAGCTTATTGGAAGAGTTACCCAAAAACAAATTCTATCATCATATATTGTTGACAGCTTGTTTTAGTGAAATTTAAAACAGACAATTGAACAGTGGTTGCTTATATCAACCAGCAGGGAGGCACATGTTCCTTCAATTGCATCAGTAACAAAATAGCTGATTGTGTGGTGCGACACAAGGCTTTCATCCATCGTGTATTTTTCTTCTTGCTCTGATTCACTATGGTAAGCCTATTATAAGTGTGTAGACCAGTCGGAATGGTTTTCACGTGAAATTCGCGTCACTCTCCCGTTCGTATCTCATCCTATCCATAAAATTAGAGAAAAATTGCTATTAACGTCTTTAATGATCTTAAAATGAAATAAAACCACTTCTCATAAAGAAACAAGAACATGGCCTTTTCAATTGCATTTTTTTTAATAACACCTTGAATACAGCATTTTTCATTCTTTTAAGCAGACATATTTATTTGTATAAATTAAATCATAATTCAAAATATCGACCCCCATTCACTGCCATTATAAAGCTTGGAAGAACCAGGACATTTTTTAATATAACTTGTATATAACAACTTGTATTCGTCTGAAAGAAGAAAGTCATATGTGCCTAGGATGGCTTGAGGGTGTATAAATTTCATTTTTCAACCTTTAAAATGATTCAGTTGAGAACATTGAGTGATTTTTCTCCTTTTCTTTTGTTGTTTGATTAACAATAATGACGGACAGCAGCAGGTTTATTAGACTGCTGTCACTTTAAGGCTGAATGCGCAGATCCAATACACTGATAGACATCCAATTTTTCAGGTATATCCATATGTCTGCTCTTCTCTTTCTCCTAGACATTTACATTTTTTAACATTTTATGAGACATGCAGAAAGTGTATGCCAACTAATTTCCCGCCGGGTAGATAAGCATGTTACAATTCAAATGTACGCATCTACCACGCAGGACATCAGTTCCAACTGGAACTCTTCCCAAATCGTCCGTCCCTAACATTTTCTTTTTGTTTTTATCTGTTGAAGAAAATGTCCGTAGATTTTCATCATAGTTTTTGTCATTCAAAACTGTTATTTATTTAGTTATCGTTTCATTTCCATCAGTAAAAATTATTTGTCAGCAAATTATTTGTCACAGAAATTGAAACCGCCTGTTTGTATTTGCGTCTTGAAGCGCAATCAATCTAATGGCATGGCGGGACGTCATCTAGTAGCGTGTGATGTCACGACCAGGAATCTATAAAGCGCACCCAGACCAATGTCAGCTGTTCCTTCAAAGAGCGTTTTGTGTTCATACTGTCTGTCTATGGTAATGTTTGTCCCGTAGGAAAGCATACTGGAAAATTTGTGAAATGATGAGCAAACAGCGTTTTAAATGTGTGTTCCTCCCTGCCCTTGCTACATTACGGATGGGGATGGAGGATGACACGTGATTTATGCGTCGTTTGTTTGGGGGCGGAGCATGCATGGCATGTTTTTTTTTTTCAGAAGGCCGCCCAGGCACACGGCCCTCGCAGTTCGGCTACCGGCGACTTAGATTGCAGGGATTGCAGGTGGATCTAGTGGAGGGGTTGAAGACGGGCTCTACCTTTTCTCTGCTTTCACCCACTAGATGCAGCACCTACTCTCGGGGGTCGGAAGCACGCTCAGAGGTTTCTTCCACCCTAAATGTGAAGGTCCGGTGCTGCAGCTGTCCAGCTCCGAGCTGTCCATCTGGCCATTGTACTGGAAGGCATGTCGACGGCTCCCTTTGAGGCCACTGAAACCATCACAGAGACATTTTTAACTTTGAAAACTGTTTTTCTTCTGGCACATTTCGTCTCTAAAGAGAGTAGGAGACCTTCAGGCACTGTCGGTTTAGAGTTTGCACCTGGCATGGTGAAAGTGTTTCTACACCCTATAACAAGGTCCCTACTAATGTGGCGCGATCCATAGTGTTGCAGGCCTTTTGCCCTCCTCTCTTTCGGACGTTGAACCAGGAGAAGCTACATTTGCTATGCCCTGTCAGGGCGTTGGATGCTTATGTCCACAGAGCTTCCCTGTGGCAAAAGTCTGATCAATTGTTTGTGTGCTTCGGGTCACCAAGCAAAGCATGAGCAAGTGGATAGTCAAGGCTATCTCTCTTGCATATGAGGCTTGAGGACAGCCTTCACCAGGGCCGTAGCTAGAGGATTCGGGGCCCCCTGAAAAAATATTGATGTGGGCCCCCTCCACCAATATCATACTGTATACTGTAAATAGATGAGCATGGAGGCCCAAATATAACAGAAGATGGTGATGTTGTTGTAAAACCTTTATTTTAAAAGTTAAATGTTTATAGCAATAGCTATAAACTCTTTTTGCATAGCATTAGTTACAAACTTGTTTTGTACTATGTTTAATTGCAATGTCCATGTCAAATAAATGAATAAATAAAAATAAAAAAATATATAAAATTACAACTAATAAAAACTAACAAAAAGCAAGAAATTGTTGAATAATAATAAAACCAATTTAAAAAAAGTAACAGCAAAATAATGTTTTTTTCCCTCATCAGTCTGTTATAATTCATAAATCAAAAAGCAGTCAAATTTAAAAAATAAAATAATTTATTGTCTTACTGTTTAATAAAGATAATATGGAACTGGTAATATTATTAAATAAATCTAATAAATGTATTCATCCAAGTGCAGTGTGTTGTATTCGTGTTTTCTTATACTTCATCAGCCGGCAGGTCAGGTGCATAATGCAAAGTGTCGTGACTCGTGTATTTTTTTTAACTCTATGTACAATATTGTAAAAAGAGAAATTTTGACCACGTAATCATTCGGTCGATTGTGGTGCGCAGCGATAATGATAATGCTCCTAGGTTGTGCTCTGCAAGATTCACACCAGACAGGCACTTGTCAGTATGGCAGAGTGGGTATTAACCTGCCCATAGTGACATGATAGGGAACGTCTCAGGTTATGACTGTAACCATGGTCCCCTTAAAAGGGAACAAGATGCTGCGTTGCCCTGCCATACTTCCTGCATGCCTGTGATCGACTTGTTCGGCCAATCAGGCCATGGGTTAGGTATCTTGTATTGAATACGGAAACGAATTCACGCAGAGGCGTTCCCATAGCATCGTAACTTTTGACGCAGCGTCTCGTTCCCCTTTCAGGGGACGTTTTCCACATTCAGAATGATAAGAAATGTTAACTGAACACCACATCAGCATATTAATGATTTCTGAAGGATGGCTGTTGAAAATTCAGTTTTGCCATTACAAGAAAAATATATAAAACAGAAAACATTTACTTTATTACTGTTTACAATATTTTTGATTAAATAAATGCAGCCTTGGTAAAGATAAGAGATAAAAAACATTAAATAATCTTAATGAGCCCAAACCTTTGAACGGTAGTCATATGACATTTCAGGAATTCACTTTTCTCATGAAGAATATGAATGTAATAGTTACACAGGTATGCTAGCTATGCTTTCAAGCTTTAATTCTAATTTAAAGGGGACATATCATGCTTTTAAATCGTTCCTTTTTACATATAAATCATACATTTGTGATCTATATAAAGCGGAACTGCAATGCTTGGGTCTGAATTCCTTATGATTATAGCTCCACTGGCCCCTTTTCTACCCCTTTTCTGATGTGCGTCTGAGAGCAACTCGTTTTGGTGCGGTCTCTTTAAATGCAAATGAGACACTTCATACCCCGCCCCCTCTCCAGGTTGCAGAGGCGACACTCGGTTCAACTCCACCCCGTTCGGCCATTTTTGTAGTTTGATAGCAGAGATAAGATTATCTAGTGGCACAGAAACGTTTTATTCACACGTTATTAACAAAATGTCAACAACGGAAGACTTGTCCATCCAGCCTTACATGTTCGAGCCAGAGTTGGACACGGAGCGAGATGAAAATGAAGATGACGAACCTGCAGAACAACGTCTTCATATGGATGTATCGCAATGGTGTGTTACTGTATTTACATTAACTTCTCTATCCATGCCCACTACTACAATACTGCCTGTTTTACACTTTCGCCTGGCTCCGAAGAGAGAGAGTACGCGCGCGCGACCGGGTCTTTCTCTCTGCTCGTTCTTTCAGCTAAACAGCTAAACTGTCACAAGCGCGGCAGTTCATCTACATTACTCACCGATCAAATAAGGCTTTGGCGGGACAAAAAAAAAATCGCTTAGGCGGGCATTAACGTCGAGGGCATACAATATCGATTGTTCATAAAACTTAGAACCGGTTCTCAATTCCCATCCCTAGTCATGACACTCAACAACAGTAATTCTGCTACAGACGTGTACTTAAAAAAAACAAAGAAAAAAACAAACAAAGGTACTGCTAAACCATGACCACCGTGTGTTTTAAGAAGTATTTAACTTTTTTAACGTTATTTACAGTTTACCGAAGTGCTCTGTTCGTCGTCTCCAAAGATAGAAGGAATTGACCCCTCAATCAGACGAAGTCTATCGGCAAATCCTTCTTTATACTGGCGGAGGTTGCTGAAGTAGTTGTCCTCGAAGTGCTTCGCGCACACAAAAATGACTTTACCCACAGATGTGGGTACATTTCCGTGAAAAATAAAACTCAACCAGGCACTTCGAAGAGGTTCTGATGCTGGGAGACGGTGTAATGAAGCGTGTGGGTTACTACTAGAGTTCTCAACGGGTCGGGTCGGCCCGACAAACCCGGCAGGACCCGCGGGTTCGGGCCGGGTTCGGGTCGAAAATATAAGCAAATGACTCGGGTCGGGTCGGACCTCGGGCTTAATCTTTTCCGCTCAGTAAAAAACAAAAACATTTATTAATCATCGCTGCTGTTCACCGTAAAGAAAGTCTGTCTGCTGCGTGCAACGTGCATCGTGGAGAGGGGTGGGGGCAGACGCCGCTGCGTGCCGTGCACGCCTTTAGCCTGGAGAAGAGGATGGAGTTGGTGAAAAGTAAACTTGCCGCAGGTGAATTCACCGTCGCTACTACAGCCTATTTATATATTTAAAGTTTATTGTTTCAGTTGTTTGTATTGTTAAAAGGCGTGAACATTAAAGGTTGATTTGAATTCGCGTCTGCTGGTCATGATAATTACGTGTATGAGAAAAAAAAATTCTGACGCGGCGTCGGGCCGGGTTTGGGCAGATAATTCATGTTGATGTGTCGGGTTACATCGGGTCCGGGCTTTAAAAGCCACGGGCCGGGTCGGGTTGGGTTGTAATTTTCAGGCCCGTTGAGAACTCTAGTTTCTACATCCGACAACCGAACATTTTGACTTATCCTCTCGTAACTTTTGCATCCTTGAGCTCGGACTACAAAATCGCAGCGAGAAATCAAAATGGCGGATTGATCGAAGTGTTGGGCCGGGAGTAGGTGTCCTTATTTGGCAGTTCCGCTGCAAATACTGTGACGTAATTGTTCAAAAAACGTCATAGAGAATAGAAAAATCCAACGAAGCACCTGAAGAGAATAATTTCAACTTTTATGTACTTCTAAACACTCCAAATATACAACAAAATGCATTTAAGGGCTAAAAAAGTGGATTTAGCATATGTCCCCTTTAAATGCTATAGACTATAAGAGTTTCCTCATCACCAAGACTGCACTTTCTGGTGATTTGCCTGGTAAGCAGGAATCTGGCCTTGCAGTTTTGACTTGACTGCGGTTCCACAGTTCTTGCTGACTCAGGAGGAGCTTTGATTCAAGTAATCAAGAGTGCTCATGCGTGTAATGGCAGTATAGTTTGGAGGAAGGTCAGATAGAGGATCCTTCTCAAATAGGCAGTCAAACTGACAGGTGTATTTACAATATGCCACTCAAAAGGCCAAACCTAGGGTGAAGTATAAATCTCTGCTCATGTCTATTGTTCCACAGCACTTTCTTTCAAGTTCAGCAGATAAGCACATAAGATTCACCTCCTTTTTCTTTAAAACATTCGACTTGCCATTCTCCAAATTTTGTGGTAAGTGCTGCCAAATCAACTAAATTTAAATGGCAGTGGACAGATTTATATTAAAAATATTCTAAAGCCTGCATACATTAATTTAGTGAACTGAATATACTGAATGTATATAATAGTGTAACTTTCCTTCTTCAACACAAGATGGCATCATAGGCCATTATTATTTACATCTACCACACTAAAAATAAAAGGACTAGATCAATATATAAATTAGGCCTGAAATTAAATGGGAATATATACAGTACACACACACACACACACACACACACACACACACACACACACACACACACACACACACACACACACACACACACACACACACACACACACACACACACACACACACACACACACACATATGTACTGTAACCTTATAATATATATCATTAGTGCTGTAACCTTATAATATATATCCTTAGTGCTTGTCCGGTATCCTAAAAGCTGCACAACTGCATCAATTGCACATTGTAATTTTAAGTACAATTTTGTTGTTTCAAGTATTTTTTTTTCTTTAAAAGAAGGAAAATAAGACTCCTCAAAGAGCTTTATAGATACTGTAACAGGGAATACCTTAACCACCACCATATTATACGGTCTATTCAATATATATATTCATTTAGCCATTAATTGTAATAATCCATAAATAACTGGCTTAAAACTATTTTTTGGGGGTGAAAATACTTACTTGCCTAAGACTTTTGCACAGTACTGTATATATGTGTGTGTGTGTGTGTGTGTGTGTGTGTGTGTGTGTGTGTGTGTGTGTGTGTGTGTGTGTTATATATGTTTCTTTTATATTATTTACATATATCTTTAAAACATTTTCAGCTTATAATAATGATGATAGTAATAATATGTTTACATTTTACACAACAAAACAAAACTATAATTTGCTCCTCTTAATGATGCACCACGAGAGTTGTTGCCAAGGATATAAAATACACAACATCATTATGCATTAAATGGAAATTGGTAAAAAAAACAAAAAAAACAACCTGTGTGTTTTTCCTCTTTGAAAATTACCGCATTTAAAGCCCTTCTGTGTTTAATGTTTGTCACATAGGAAGATGCCAGAGTGACAACACTGACTATCAACTGTTAGAGACTCTCTATAGTACTCTAAAGTGTATAGTACTTTCTACATTTCACTTAATATTTTGGTTGGTTCAATTTCTCTACACATCCAGAAATTGTATTTTTTGATATATCATTTCTTTTTTAATGCAGTAAAAAAAAATCAGAACGTTGAAGGCACAATGTTATTTATTAATAGCAATATATAATAAAATATAAAATATATATAAATAAAAAAATATTTAATATAGTATATTATACGATGATTTATTCATAGAACTAGTAAACAGTGTATTGTAAAAGGATTCTCTATAATTCTTTTTATGTGAGTGCATATACTTTAAAGACTACATCATCTTCAAGATATAGCATAAAACTGTATGTAGGCTACTTTAGATAATGAGGAATCCCCAACATACAGCATAAGTTGCATATTGTAAGAGTTTTTTGTTTTGTTTTGTTTTACTGTTATTTTCTACATATACAGTATTTCCTTGACCAGGTCAGGATCTGCATGCTTGCATATCACCACAATGAACACCAGCGGGCCTGTGGAATATTTCATCCTTGATGGACTGAGGGACAGAAACGTGCTGCCCATTTTCTTCACTGTCTATGTTTCTGTTCTGTGTGGAAACAGCATGATCATTTACCTTGTTAGAACCGACCCCAAGCTCAACACTCCTATGTATTTTTTCCTTCATAATTTGTCCTTTTCTGATATTGTGTTCACGTCAGTGACCATTCCCAAAATGCTGTCGGTGTTCCTGACTGAGGTCAAGACCATTTCTAAAACAGGATGCTTTTTACAGATGTACTTTTTTCTCTCATTTGGAGTGACAGGGCGCGCTTTGCTGACTGTGATGGCATTTGACCGGTATGTAGCAATCTGTAACCCCCTGCGGTACACGACTATTATGACCAGGCGGCTCTGTATTCTATTGATATTTGCTGCTTGGGGTTTTGGGTCCGTTATGGTGCTGCCCTCATTTATTTGGGCGACTTTGCTGCCTTACTGCAGGCCTAATATTGTTAGGCACATGTTCTGCGATCACTCCTCAGTAGTGAGCCTTGCCTGTGTAGACACCACCAGGAATGGCATATTGTCCTTAACAAATGCACTCATTGCACTTCTCAGTACATTTCTTTTCATCTTAATTTCGTATGTCTTTATTGGCAAAGCTATGAGAAAAATGAGCAAGTCACAGCAGCTCAAAGTTGCGGGCACTTGTGTGTCCCACCTGACAGTGGTGTGCATCTCGTATGTTTCAGCTGCCTTTGTGTATATCTCATATCGAGTAGCTAAATTTGACCCAGATGTTCGTATAATCATCGCTGTGCTGTACTCTGTGCTCACACCCCTGCTGAACCCCATCATTTACAGCTTGAGGAATAAAGAACTGCAAAATGCAATGAAGAGAGCATTTTGTAGATGCACTGTTGCTTCTAAAACCTCCAGAAAAACAGTTCCTTCTGTTGCTTAGAATCTGCATTCATTCTGCTGTTCATTGTGAAAACAATTCAATTGAATCTGTTAAAAAGTATGAATATGTGTGGAACAAGCTAGATTCAAGTTACAATGTATGAGACTGAAGACTGTATTTATTGTTGATAAATATATAAACCTGGTTATTGTGCATTTAAAACTTGATTATTATTACAGAAATCTCATTCTTGTTTCATTTATGTATATCACATAAATTATTAAGTTTCTTAGTTTGTTTGCATTAAATCTATTGTAATCCACATGGATGAAATGCAAATAAAATACATAGGCTTCATCTTAAATTTAGGCTTAAATTCTTTTGTTGTTAAATTAAAAATGACAAATAAAAAATATCACATAAATGATTAAGTTTCTTAGTTTGTTTGCATTAAATCTATTGTAATCCACATGGATGAAATGCAAATAAAATACATAGGCTTCATCTTAAATTTAGGCTTAAATTCTTTTGTTGTTAAATTAAAAATGACAAATAAAAAATTATATAGACTGAATAATGCTTTTGAATTAATTCTAATTAGGCAGATAATATACTATACGTTATTTTTCCATAAATATTTGGTATCCGGTATTTTTTTACATTTCTTTCACTCCATTGTATTTTCAGTAGTGCGAGAAATCAACAGACCTATTTATAGTGATATTATAAATTGTTTGATTGCTTTTGTTTCCATTTAGGATATTATATTTTTATCCATTACTCCAATCATAAAAATCGTCAAAGTGATTTCAGATTATAAATAATGTCTAATATGTTTTAGGATTGTTAAAACTGTATGCTTCATTTGGAATTTTGCTACAATAATTACATAAAAAGCAACTGTCTTGTAATGTTTATGTCATGAGGAAATGTTACATTTAAAAATATACCATTTAATAGAATCGAAGTTCCATTTTTATTTCAAATAATCTTTGAATATCACTGAGATGGTTTTAACTGTGGACAGTGACAAGAACAAGAATGTTATAAGTGAGTCGATAGCTAAACAACGAACAACACTGTAGTTGAAACAACAGTTTTTTACAGAAATTTTGAACCAAATTTTGGATTGCAAGAGGACATTAAGGTTATAATTAAAAAAATTATTTTTTATTTGTTAATATTTTCTATTGTCACAAATGGCTGCAGCAAGGATTATTAGATGCATGATCTATGAGGTTAGAATTGTTGCATTATTCCAAATAAATAGATTCACACATTTTTTTTATAGTTTTCAAAATAACGAATAAAATTCACAAATAAATAAAATGAGATTTTCAAAAAAAAAAAAAAACCATTCAAATGTGTTTTATGTCACAAACACATGTGATGAAGAAACTCTTTTAGTCTATAGCATTTAAATTAGAATTAAAGCTTGAAAACATATAGCTGCATAACGCCTCGGTTACGACTGTAACCTCGGTTCCCTGAAGAGGGAACGAGCGTTGCGTCGAGAATGACGCTATGGGGAACGCTTTGCGTGATGACGTCTTGAAGCACATGTAAAATCAGTCCAATGGTGTGGCGGAACGTCAGAGGCGGGTGACGTCACGTACCAGGAAACTATAAAAGCCGGCCCAAAACAGAAAACGAAAGCTTCGTAAAAGTCTGAAGTCGAGCTGACAGGCATGAAGGAGATATGGCAGGGCGACGCAACGCTCGTTCCCTCTTCAGGGAACCGAGGTTACAGTCGTAACCGAGGCGTTCCCTTTCAAGGGAACTCCCGTTGCGTCGAGAATGACGCTATGGGGAACGTCTATACCAACGCCTCCATAGCTACAAATGTCTGTCCTGTGTGAAATCCGTAGAGCAGCACTAGGAAGACAAAACCTGAGACCCTGGAGTAGAGTCTAGGTCTAATGAGTAGAACCTGACGAAGGTGTGCGGTGAGGACCAGCCTGCCGCATCACAAACGTCCTGTAAAGATACTCCTGATATAAGGGCTTTAGAGGCCGCCATACTCCTAGTAGAGTGCGGCCGGACAGCCAAAGGAGAAGGCTGCCCAGCCGCCTCATAAGCAAGTGAGATAGCCTCAACCACCCACTTGCTCATCCTTTGCTTAGACACTGGACCTCCTTTGTTAGGGGACCCAAAGCAAACAAACAATTGATCACTCTTACGCCACAGGGCAGCTCTGTGGACATATGCGTCTAACGCCCGAACAGGGCAAAGCAAATTATTCGCCTCCTGGTCCGCTTTTCGAAAGGGAGGAGGACCTCCAAGTGCCACGAGGGAAACGAGATACCAAAAGGGTCTTTCCCCACAGACATTCCACCCAAAGGAATGTGGTAAGCGCCTATGGCCGGCTTTTATAGTTTCCTGGTACGTGACGTCACCCGCCTCTGACGTTCCGCCACACCATTGGACTGATTTTACATGTGCTTCAAGACGTCATCACGCAAAGCGTTCCCCATAGCGTCATTCTCGACGCAACGGGAGTTCCCTTGAAAGGGAACTATTACATTCATATTCTACATGAGAAATGAATTCCTGGAATGTCATATGATATACAGATTTCAGATTTCATTAATATGCTAATGTCGTGTTTAGGTTGTATGCATTTGTGAACAGCTTCGTGTTTTTTGTAGATCCCCGCAAGCATTTGAGGATTTTGAAATACATCGAGCGTCAAGACTTGCAGACAAATCCACAATTAGTGGACTCAACCCACCATCTACTTAAGCCAATCAGATAAGAGCCACATTGCGCAGACCAATTGTAGCACGTTATTGTTACAACCTATCACGTTTGGCTTTACACTCAGGTGGGAACAGATTAATTTTGCACCCCTGAAAGGACCTGTATTCTATGGGTGCTTCGTTCAAACTGAGCTGAAGTACTGTTTGTGTGGTTAAAACACCCTGTTTCCAAAAGATTATTGGAATTTAAGGCTTCTTTATATTTCCATCAGAATCAGTGAATCAGGATAAAATATACAAATTATGATCATTCACAGATCCTGAGCATCATGATCATTAAAACCCTCTCTACACCGGACGCAAGCAGCGTAACAGCGCTCTAAAGCAAATAGCACCCATTATATATTATATAATCAGTGATACTGTCTACACTGGACGCGACATGGTGCAGCACGACAGTAAACGGATGCCCGTTCTTCTGAAGTACTACACACACTAATTTACATGAAGGACAAATGATTGGCACCTTCGCTTTGACGCATCCGGCGTAGACAGCCTGGCACGGGATAGATACGATGTAAGACATGGCACAACGGCTGATTTTACCTTTTAAAGCACTATTGCGGTGACAAATGTAGGAGACAATATCATATGAAATATGAGCCAAAATGATCATCAGTGATGTAACAGTACAAGCCACAGCATCACTGCAGCTGTACTGGGGTTTTGTGAGTGGATAATGCAAATAAAGAATCTTGCAATTCTGAAAAATATATCTTTGCATTTATTTTTGATGCTGTAAGCAAATTTTACAATTAAAAACTATTAAGTCTGATTCATGTGACATTATTTGTGTGATCAAGTGTTTTAACCGATAAATACATATGCATACAGGTATCTCCTGTCTGCTGGGCATTTCACTTTTAAATGCTTGATATGGGCTGCGTTTCCCGAAACCTTCTTAACCTTCTCAGTTGTTCCTAAGTTACACCTTAAGCTATACCTTATCGTTAATATGTGTTTCCCGAAACGATCTTAGTTAAGTATACCTTCTGTAAGTCATACGTTCGGAAGGTTGGTCTGGACCACTCTTAGCTTTACCTTATCACTGAATCCACATCTCTGAGTTTACAAGATATTCAAAATCCACTGTTTAAATCCTTTTTGATCACTGCCGAGCACCGTAGGTAAGATGTACACTGTTATTACTGAAATGCTGGAAAGTATTTACAAGAACAATATTTCATCGCAGCTCCACCTCAGTGAACAAAAATGGGAAAGAGAAGAAAGCACGTAAACATTTGAAATGGTTATTATGGCAGCAATATTTGATACAATTTAAAAATATGTAGGCTAGGCTATTTTAGGCTATTATAGTTTGGATTATTTTTTATAATATCCCATGAGTCCTAATAAATGCAATTTCAACTATTTCTGAAGTGCTTCTTTTATAAAGAACACAGCTTTCTCACATAATGCAGTAAAACAGCCCCTGCACGAGAGAATAATTGATTCTCGAGCCATCGATATCAACCAATTCAGCACCATCGCACCGGGTAACGTAGCACGTAAGAAGGTATATCTTAAGCATCTTCCTAAGGTATGGTTCGGGGAACACGCCTAGAAATGGTGGAACTGCAAACTGCCTATTACTATGGACTATGGAAGCACCAATTACACCACGTCTGTCCGAAGGACGGACCAATCACAGCTCATGACAAGGAGCCCACCCCCTCCCTATACAGCTGTGATCCCTGAAACGGCATTCTTGTTCTCTTGGATTCTCTGCTCGTTACTGAGCTTCTCTATTTCGCTCTCATTGGCAGTATCTCCTAGCTAACACGTTAAGGCGAGCTAAGATTATAGGATACTCACCATGGTGTCCAAGGTCGCCACGGAGAAAGGGAAGGATGCTCCTATGCACTCGTGTCCAGCAGCATGTGAATTTATGATCTAGGGCAGGGATCTGCATCCGATGTGTATTGCATGCATGGGCATCAAGCATGCTCAGGCCGCACTTGTGGAAAGTTGAGCACACTATCGTGTAATGCCGGCCAGCATTTTGGAAAGAAGGCGTTGGGTGGCTACATCTTCTAAAGACAATCTGTGTCTCTCTTCTGTCCCTCCTTCAGCTAAGGCTTCTGTGGATTTGAGTGGATTGTTCGGCCTGGCTGTTGTGGCGATGAGACAGAGGTGTGACCTTCAGAAGACGGAAGCAGCACCGCGTCCTCCTGTTCCCCTGCGTCCTGTTCCTCCGACGCAGAAGGATGGATGATTTTGAATGCGTCCAGGACTGCAAAACCCCAGAGCACAGAGCAGGTGGCTTGCCCCACCGCTGCTTCAAACACTAAGCTGTGGGGTAAGCAGTCATTCACAGCAACTGCAAAGTCTAGGTCTGCTAACCCTTCGTGTCCAGGATTCAAAAAGCTCAGGGGAGAGAGAGCCGCGTCCATGCACTTCGTAAATGTACGGGGTGCTAAAGATAGACCGAACGGCAGGACGGTGTACTGATATACCCGACCGTCGAAGGCGAATCTCAAGAATGGCCTGTGACGGGGTATTATCTGAATCTGAAAATATGCGTCCTTTAGATCGAGAGAGATGAACCAGTCTCCCGGGCGAATTTGCGCGAGGATTTGTCTGGTTGTGATCATTTTGAACGGCCGTCTCATGAGAGCTTTGTTCAAATGTCTCAGATCTAAAATAGGTCTCAGCGCTCCGTCCTTCTTGGGTACGAGGAAATAACGGCTGTAAAAGCCCGACTCGCTCTGAGAAGGATGCACCTGTTCTATAGCCCCTTTGTGCAGCAGCTTTGCTATTTCTGCCTGAAGCAGATGCGCTACTTCTGTATTCACTCTCGTCTCTGTCCGTGCTAGAAAGCGCGGGGGACGGCGAGCGAATTGAAGCGAATAGCCGTGCATTATAGTATTCAGCACCCATTCTGACACGCCCTGGATAGCTTGCCATGCTTTCGCACACATAGCTAGGGGTCGAATGATCTCTGGGTTCGGATCGCCGCGCTGGGCGGGATGGGGAACCTCTATCAGAGAGGACGGGGCGGCGCGCGCGCTGCCGGTGCTCGAATATGGGGGCTCGCGAACAATGGTGACTGGCTGTACAGCACATAACGGCTCGGTCACTGGGGACGGGGCACATTTTGATGCTAGAAACCCGTGGCGCGAGAGCGGCATGAGGTTTAACGTGTTTGATAGTAAGTGCGCGCGCTCGTGAGCGGGCACAGGGCTTACATATGCAACACGGCCAGTGTAAGGGAGCTTTAGAGGATCTGCGTCCCGGGATAACTGTGTGACAGAGCGGGCAGTGGGTAGGTGTGGGCTTGGAAGAGCGGGCACATTCTCTACCTTTAGCACTCGAGCGGCGCGTGCCCGCTTTATGAGAGTGCGCTCTGTGAGCGTTACCGGGGAGATCGTGTTTGTGTGTAGTGGTGAGCACTGGGGCGTGGGCACAAAATCTACACTCATGACACCTTCGGCGTGAGCCGGAAAACCCGAAACCATACTCTTTATGAGATTTCTCTGGGTCGCCGTGAAAACGGCGTTTGTGTGCAGGCGAGAGAGTTGTATTACTGGCTCGTTGGCTGCGATGTAAGCTGCTGCAGTAGCCTTTTCTAAGGGGACTGGCAGAGCTGGGCGCTTTGATGGCGGTCCGGCCGCAGCGGGACTCAGCCATCTTTTCCTCCTTGCAGCCGCTAGGAGGACTTCGCGGGCTCAGGCTTGAGCGTCACCTTGGGCCGGGGTCCCCGGGGGGGAGGCGGTTTGTGACGGCTGGTTGAGCGCGACCTAGGGCGGCCGCCCTGTCGTCGCTGCGAAGACGGAGGCTGGGCAGAGCGCTGAGAGGAGTTCCGTGCAGGAGGCTGCTGAGAGCGGCCTGCAGACGAACTCGAGCGGCGGGGCAGGAAGAGATTCATCGCCTGCGATGCCTTCTGCACCTCCGAGAAGCGATCGACGATCCCGGCGACCGCTGGGCCGAACAGGCCGGTGGGAGAGAGCGGTGCGTTGAGGAACACTGAACGCTCGGATTCGCTCATATCCGCCAACGTCAACCAAAGGTGCCTTTCGGTGACGGTGAGCGAGGCCATAGCTCTCCCGATGGCTTGTGCAGCGGACTTTGTGGCGCGAAGGGAGAGGTCCGTCGCGCTACGCAGGTCCGTGAGAACGGCGCGATCCGGGCCTTTCTCGTCCAGCTCTCGGAGGAGATCGGCTTGGAGGATCTGGAGCACAGCCATTGAATGCAGGGCGGAAGCAGCCTGGCCGGCGGCGGAGAAGGCGCGGCCGACGAGTGCTGATGTGGTCCTGCAGGCCTTGGACGGCAGGGCAGACTTTGAGCGCCATCTGGCGGATGGCGGGCAAAGGTGCGTTGCCACAGCATCTTCCACCGGGGGAATTTGAGTATATCCCTTCTCGGCGGCCCCGTCCACTTGGGAGAGGGTCGAGGAGACCGGTGAGCGGAGTCTAGCGGAGAATGGGGCGTTCCACGACTTAGAGAGCTCAGTGTGGAGCTCAGGCAGGAAGGGTGCTGACCTAGAGGCAGGCGCTGGGCGGCGGCTAGGCAGAAAACACCCGTCAAGTCGGTTAGGCGCGGGCGCCCTCGGTGGGGACCAGTCGAGTCCCAATTGTTCGACCGCTTTGGTGAGGAGGCGGAGCAGTTCCGCGTCGACACTGGCGCGGGACCGGCTAGACTCCTGTGCAGAGGAGGTGGAGCCAGACCACTCCTCGCTGTCCGAGGCCAGGATAGAGCAGCTGTCCGTTAAAACAGCGTCGTCCGCTTCATCCCCCGAGGCGACGGCAGTGCGGGCAAAGGCCGGCCGCTGCGCGTCGGGAAGGGGGGGAGGAGATGGAGATAGCGAGGCTCGCGGGAGGGGCTCCGGCGAGCGCTCAGCTGCTGCTGCGGGTTCCGGTGGCCTCTGAGAGCGGCGCTTCTTCTTGCGCGGCCCGGTGGAGGCAGACGGAGAGACAGCTGGAGCGTCGAACAAGGCGAGTCGAGCCCGCAGGGTCGACATCGGCAGTTCTTCGCACATTTCACAGCCACCCGCGGCGAGGGCGAGGGCAGCGTGGTCCGGTCCCAGGCAGAGAGCGCAGATAACATGGCGGTCTCTGTCGCTGAGCGGAGCTTTACATGAGATACAATGCATAATAGAAAGGATATGTTTCGCCGGATAGCGAAGCAGGCAGGGATAGCTGAAGGCGGCGAAGGCGGCCGGCTTCCTCAGGCAGAATCCTCGGCTTGCAAAGCGCTGGTTTCAACGGCGGCTTCCTCAAAGATCAGCGATGCGAAGAGCTTCGCTGAAGAGACAAAAATCAGTGAAAGCAGCCTCTCAGCCCGTATTTATACCCTCTGCCACGCCCCGCCTCGGGCCGTGACGCGTAGGCGCGCTGCTCGCGCTCATTGGACGTGACGTCACGCCAAGGGCTCAGTGATAGGCTGCTGCAGTTGCCGCAGAGCAGCCTATGAGCACGCTAGATTGCCTGCTCTAGGTCAGCTTGCTGCCGCACTGCGTTGACAAGATATTAAAATTAAGGATAATTTTTTGCTTCATATCTCGAGAAAAGATGACTTTACCCGTAGCGTAAGCTAAACTTACGCAATACGAGAGAACCTCTCGTAAGAGAACTCTGCTTTTCGTCGAGTTTGGAAGACGCGCTGTGAGCTTACATTGGATTTACATCAGAAGAAGAAGAACGCGATTTGAAGACAAGAAAGATGTAAGGTAAGAAATTCTTACTTATTAGTTTATGGTATTGTTGCATAAACTTCACATTGCAGTTGAACTGTTGCTAGATATATGGTGAATATTATACTATTTAGACCCGTGTTTACTGTTAAATACTGTTTGTGGATATCTGCTCAAACATAGATCTGTATAACCATAATGTTTAATATTTTGGAGCGCGATGGCGTTTGAATGTATCATATTTTGGAGCGCGCTGTGGGTTTGAGTATCATATTTTGGAGCGCGATTGCGTTTGAAAGGAAAAATGCACCAAACATTAGGCTTTATGTTTTTACTATTATCTCATTTCATATCATCATAACGAATGGAAACATTTGAAGTAACATAAGATAATCAATATATTTTTCTCTAGCATTGTTACTGAAATCTTTTGGAAGATTTATAGGCTGCTTTGTAAAATAAAATTATTTTATGCAGTACTGCACATAGCTTATGCCTACAAGGCACAACAAATATGGTGTTCTTTATATTATATATTGTTGGAAACATTTGTGTGTGTGTGTGTGTGTGTGTGTGTGTATTCTGTGAATTTTAAAAAGCAATTTTAACCAGAAAAATCTAAAATGTATTCCCAAAATCGTGCAGGCCTAGTTTCTCTTGATACCAGTATGTTCATTTTTTTCTTTTCTTTTAGGGACCAGATGCAACTGAGTCCTGCTGACTTCAACATTCACATGAGTCTCTGTACATGAACATGGTAAAGTGAAAATCAAACACCTTGGAAATGGTATGTACAATGTTTTTAGGAATGGCACAAAGGTCTCTGTCTTTGGATCATTGTTTTCAATGTGCTCTTTTGTCATTTGTTGTGTATTTTTGGATTATGTTGTGTTGTAAATAAATCCAAACAATCTAAAAGCCATTCTTTTTTAAATCTCCTCATTCTTTGTGCAAGGTTGCTCTGAATGACAGGGCCTGATCGCTCCTAATAGGGCAGTTAGGGGAGTGTCTTTGTCTTTCTCAGGTGTTAAAAGCTTACATATTCATGAGATGATCACGCCTCTTCGAATATGGCTTTGTCACACAAAACACGTCTTAGAAATTTTAAATCAATATATTGTCTTATCTGAATGAGCAGTCAGGGTGATTTTCACATAGTTTTGGAGCAAATATTCTAGGCTACGTCATACAATTTTCAAAAGTCTTTTGAAGAAATAATCAGTATGGGTTTCATGGCCTTATTTCAGTGACAATTTTTTTTTGTATTTTCATAAACCACGCATAAATGTAATTATCTCAAAACTACAAACTTTTACATACATGCTGCTGATATATTATTGTAGCAGAGTTTGTGCTGAATACAGTGTAATTAGACTTTAGCCATGAAAATGTCACTAGTAACAGAAAAAAACACAAATGTCAGAGCATGTCAGAACACCTCCAGGCCCAGAAAACAGCTCAGACCTCAGAGGGTTAAACAAATTCTTAAAGGGATTTCAAAAAAAAATAAAAAATCAACTCCATAGCTGATTTCAAGTGATCAAGGGGCTTAGGACGTTCCAATTCAGCCCATTGCAGTTTCTGCCTGTAGTGGGCACTCGTGCAACGTAAGCAATGACGTACATCCGAGTGAACAAGACGGAGGGAAGTCAGCGTGACAATTTTGAACTGGAACGCAGCCACTGTCACAGTTGCAGGTATGTGGATTGTTCCTTGTCTGTTGTGATTGTTTGTGTGTGCTGTCACCTGTGTTGCTGGGCAACCCATGATCACTGATTAGCGATCGGCTTCAGCTGCAGCTCATCAGCCACGCTATATATTGGGTCTGTGTTTGTTCATTCCTTGTCGGATTATTGTTGTTATGCTCACTGCCTGTTCTTTGTCTCCTGTCTCCTGTCTCCTGTCTCCTCTCGTTCGTTTGGGGAGGTGCGCAGGCAGCAGAGACTCGTGCTGCGGAGCCAGGTGAAAGTAGTGATGGCAAAATGAGACTTCCTGAACCACTGAAACCTTGCAGCCCATTGCTTCAGCTAAAGGTTCATTACTCGAAGCTTCATTCAGCTTAGCTCACTAGTGACACCTAGCTACTGTGCAAAGAAATAGCAGACAAATTCATTCATTCTGAACCAGTGTTGAATGGTGAACCAGTGCTGAACCAATTCTGAATCCCCCCCTCTCTCTCCCTCCCTCCCTCTCTCTCTCCCTCCCCCTCCCTCCCTCTCTCCCTCCCTCCCTCCCTCCCTCCCTCCCTCCCTCCCTCCCTCCCTCCCTCTCTCCCTCCCTCTCTCCCTCCCTCTCTCCCTCCCTCTCTCCCTCCCTCCCTCTCTCCCTCCCTCTCTCCCTCCCTCCCTCTCTCTCTCTCTCCCTCTCTCTCTCTCTCCCTCCCTCTCTCTCTCTGTTTGTTTTATTTATTTGTTTGTTTGTTTGTTTGTTTATTTGTTTATTTATTTATTTTCTTCTCACTGTTAATGTCTGTAACCTTTCATTTGCAATACTAAAAAAGACCTGAGCAGACATTTGTCCAATGCCTGGGTATAATATAAAATATGTATCTTTCTCTGTCTGAATTTACTTGTGCAGAGACAACTGTCACACAGACAGTTAATTAATAATTCATAAATTGGTTGGATAGTGACAGTATGAAACAACAAAAGTGACACTGTGTTGAGTGCAGTGCTTATGGTGGAGGGAGTGTAATAAAGCAAACTGCAACAGAATGGGGTGGTAAAAATTGTGGGGGTTATTGTGCAGTGAACTGTTACTAGTTTTAGTTCAGTGTTGTGTTTATTGGACTGAGGGATATAGAGGAGAAACCTGCAACACTGCAGTTTGGGGTGGGTGAAGGAAGGATTACAATAGATTTTTATTGATAAACAGAATTATTTTAAGTGTGTTGGGGTTTAGACGATTCCTCTTCTCGGACAAAATATCTCCAGCCTTGGAAAAAAGATCCTTTCACAAGGAACAGAGGATGCAAGGGAACATAAAAATGCCAGTGCCAGCTGGTACAAATGAGGACACTGATGCTTCTGTTGAGCCCAGATAGGGGAGGATTTCCTCTTTCTTGCTGGCTCCATTACCAGGAAAAAGGAAGAGGTCACAAAAAGCAAACAAATCCAAAAGGGCAAGTCCAGTCCAGTCCAGATCCAAAAATCTAAAGCAATCCAAATAATCTTATCTAATTTATATAACAAGACTATAATATAGCTACTATAATTAATAATAACAGTATACTATAACTATTCTAAACTGATAATGTAATAATATACAGCCCTAAAACATATATGACACAATAACGACAATGATAGTTATCTAACTCTCTGACAATACTACAACTGCATCTACTACTCCTGACAACACCTACAAAGTGGCGCGAGTTTCGAACCTCCTTTTTCCGGAAGCGACACTCAGACCGAACCGATGACGTATCCACACAAACCGAGGCCTCGTTTGTCATTAGTCACGTGATTTTCACGTTAACAACACAAGCCTCGAATCGCGGCTTCATCTGACACGCCCATTTTTTCTCTACACAAGCTCCGACGCCTCGCTTCAAATGTCTCTAGGTTTTATTATCTAGTTCTGTGTATATAAGCCCTTAGTTCCCTTTGTTTAGTGTTCGTTCTTGTTTTGGTTTATGTGGTTTTACTATACTGAATTTATCATTGTGAAACTCCTGAGTGTTCCATTTTGGAATAAGACTGTTTGTTTGTTAAACTCCATTTTTGTGCGTTTACTGCAGCTGCTACACATTACAAATATAAAGATGAATATTTTTATTAAAGGAACACGCCGACTTTTTGGGACTTTAGCTTATTCACCGTATCCCCCAGAGTTAGATAAGTACATACATACCCTTTTCATCTCCGTGCGTGCTGTAACTCTGTCTGACACACCCACCGCTAGCCTATCTTAGCACAAAGACTGGAGGTAAACGGCTCCAGCTAACATACTGCTCCCAATAAGTGACAAAATAATGCCAACATTTTCCTATTTACATGTTGTGATTTGTATAGTCACAGTAGAGCTTAGATTCTCTGCCCGAGCCCGAGCCCGGACTCAACCCGACCCGACCCGCGGGCCGGGCCGGGCCGATATTTCCCGCCACTGTCCTCGGGCCGGGTCGGGTCGGGCCCTTGATAAAGCACGTCACGTGTCATGCGCAGCGTCTTGTCCACTCGCACTCGCAGTCTCGCACGCGTGACGCATCACACCTGCTGTGCGTGCTGTACTATTCTGTAGCTTAAGTGCTTGAAGAAGCAAAGAAAAAAAATTAAAACAGGAGAATTAACTTTGAGCAAGTTTGGAGGAAAATCGAAGGTATGGAAACATTTTAAACTAGTCGTGGGGAGTGACAACATATGTGTTGGCTTTGTCTCGTGCATTAAATGCGGCACGCTGCTCGCCTATGACAGCAAAAAAAACGGGGACTTCGACGATGAACAGACACATGAATCTGTTAAGGATCTGTGAAGGAGGACTCAAATGCAGGATGACAATTAACAGCTTTATTGACAAACAGATGACACGACGAGGTGGGAGAAGGTAGCAATCCAAACAATAGGTAGAGATGAGACAATGACAACAGCAGAGCAGCAGATGTAATGAGGTGTCCGTAGGCTGGAGTGTAGATATGGCAGAACAGAGTGAGACCAGAGGTAACCAGCTAAAGCCAGACAGGAACTTCTTACAGCTTGGCGCTCAGGTATCTCAGGCTCAGAACAGGACTGCTTGCTGGACAGGACTGGAACAGGGAAACAAGACAGAGCCAATGGCAGTAACCAGAGCACTAACAAACTTCTACAACAAAACACTAACGATTTAAGAGGAACAATACTGAGACACAGTAGTACTCTGAGGTACAACATTTAACAAACTGGCAAACACAAGAGGGAAAGAGCAAACATATAAAGGGAGCTAAGAACATGAGGAACAGGTGAGCACACTCAGACAAACAAGGACTTAACGAGGAGACAGGTGCTAACACTCAAACAATGACTCAACTAAACAAGGGGGCGTGGTAACGGGAAACGAGGAGGAAGAGAGGCGCACATGGCAAACACAAACAAAGACAAAGCCATGTGTTTAAGCACAACATAAACATAGAAACATTAAACAGAGACAAGACAGACAACGCTGCCAGGGCAGAACCCTGACAGTACCCCCCCTCTAAAGGACGCCTCCAGGCATCCAAAACAGGCAGAGACCATGGAGAGAACAACTGGGGGGGAGGGAAGGGCATAGACATGGAAGTCCCAAACTGACCAGGGAACACAAAAGGTGGCATATGGCAGGTGGGAACAGAACCGGGGAAAAGATTAGGAGCTGACAAAGGGGATACTGGCTTATAACCAGGAAACACAGAGGGAGACATGGGAACTTGATATGGGGCATTTTGGGGATCAGGAACTGGCCTAGCTGGTCTGGGCTTCCAAGGGGGCTTGACAGACCTGGGGGCAAAGACAGGGCTGGTAGGGTCAGGGAAGGTCTTGGGAACAGGTAAGGGGAGTGACTCGGGGACGCCCTCCTGGGCTGTGCAGACGTGCACGGGGACGCCCTCCTGGGCTGTGCAGACGTGCACGGGGACTGACTCGGGGACGCCCTCCTGGGCTGTGCAGACATGCACGGGGACGCCCTCCTGGGCTGTGCAGACTGGAGCAGAAGGCTTGGAAATAGTGCTTTCTATAGCCTCAGCGGGCTCTGGGACAGCACCTTCTGTAGCATCAGTGGGCTCTGGGACAGCACCTTCTGTAGCATCAGCGGGCTTTGGGACAGCCCTTTCAGTTGCATCAGCGGGCGCTGGGACAGCATTTTCAGTAGCATCAGCGGACTCTGGGACAGCGCTTTCAGTAGCATCAGCGGACTCTGGGACAGCGCTTTCAGTTGCATCAGCGGACTCTGGGACAGCGCTTTCAGTTGCATCAGCGGACTCTGGGACAGCGCTTTCAGTTGCATCAGCGGACTCTGGGACAGCGCTTTCAGTTGCATCAGCGGACTCTGGGACAGCGCTTTCAGTTGCATCAGCGGACTCTGGGACAGCGCTTTCAGTTGCATCAGCGGACTCTGGGACAGCGCTTTCAGTTGCATCAGCGGACTCTGGGACAGCGCTTTCTCTGTAGCGGGCTCGGGAAGCGCCCTCTCTGTAGCAGCAGCGGGCTCGGGAAACGCCCTCTCTGTAGCAGCAGCGGGCTCGGGAAACGCCCGCTCATTAACAGCGGTGGGCTCAGTGAATGCCCTCTCAACAGCAGACTTGGGACTAATGGACAAGACAGGATTGACAGGCATCTCCAGGATCTTGACAAGACTAGTTAGAAGTTCAGATAAAGCCTCTGCAGCAATGACAATAGGCATCTTGGGACTGGGATCAGTAAACATAACAGGACTGGTAGAGGTTGTCTCGGCGGGAATGACATCGCTTATCAACTGTATGGGAATAGAACTCACTTGGCTTGACACCTCAGAAACCACTGGATCTGGGGCTTGGGAATGGAGAAATGTAGACTGTTCAGCACGTACCCTTCTCTTCTTCCTCTTACGACGAGCTGATACTGCTTGCTGGGCTGTTTCTATAGTATCTGTAGCCAACTCGGCCAACCCAGGCGGAGAAGCAGTAACCCTCGTAGAATCAGCACTGACTGAAACAGATTGAGCAGGCTCTGAAGAGACAGGATAGTTCTCGTTAGTAACAGGGAAAACAGAGGTTAAGTCGACAGACTCAGAGATGACTGGAACTGGCATATCTGTCTGAGAGACGACAGCGGTTGATTTGGCTGTAGCTTGAATAACAGATAGTGAGTCAGATCTTGAAGTGATTGGGACTGACCTGGATGTCTGAGAAGTGGTGGGGGTTGGTTTGACTGGCTCTGAGGTAGATGTGGTGGACTGGACTGCCCTATTCCGTCTGGATCTCAGTCTCCTCGTAGAAGCCAAAGGAGGATCATAAATGTGACGAGACAGGCGGGGAAAGTTGAAGGCCGATGCAGGTGGGCTTGGCGGCATTCCCCACTTACTGCGATTACCAAGGTAACTAATGAAACCCCAGAAATCCAGAACACGGAGAGAATCCATTTCCCATGCAGGCAAGGGGTCCTCCAGGCAGGAGTTAAAGATATCCTTGAGAGCTGCATCATTATAATCAAGCCCCCTAGACCAGGTCCAAAATATCTGGGCAAAACCCCCAACTCCTAAGCCATCCTGGCGAAGAGCAGTGAGACTACGATGACGGGCCATTCTCTCTTGCAGGTTGGCAGGTGGCAGGACCTTAATACTCATCCTGCTGAGTCCTGTAGTGGCCAGTTTGTTCTGTTAAGGATCTGTGAAGGAGGACTCAAATGCAGGATGACAATTAACAGCTTTATTGACAAACAGATGACACGACGAGGTGGGAGAAGGTAGCAATCCAAACAATAGGTAGAGATGAGACAATGACAACAGCAGAGCAGCAGATGTAATGAGGTGTCCGTAGGCTGGAGTGTAGATATGGCAGAACAGAGTGAGACCAGAGGTAACCAGCTAAAGCCAGACAGGAACTTCTTACAGCTTGGCGCTCAGAAGGCTCAGAACAGGACTGCTTGCTGGACAGGACTTGGACAGGACTGGAACAGGGAAACAAGACAGAGCCAATGGCAGTAACCAGAGCACTAACAAACTTCTACAACAAAACACTAACGATTTAAGAGGAACAATACTGAGACACAGTAGTACTCTGAGGTACAACATTTAACAAACTGGCAAACACAAGAGGGAAAGAGCAAACATATAAAGGGAGCTAAGAACATGAGGAACAGGTGAGCACACTCAGACAAACAAGGACTTAACGAGGAGACAGGTGCTAACACTCAAACAATGACTCAACTAAACAAGGGGGCGTGGTAACGGGAAACGAGGAGGAAGAGAGGAGCACATGGCAAACACAAACAAAGACACAGCCATGTGTTTAAGCACAACATAAACATAGAAACATTAAACAGAGACAAGACAGACAACGCTGCCAGGGCAGAACCCTGACAGAAGCAGTCTTGCCATGACAGAAATTATGATAGTAGTCAGCCTCAGCCCTCGATGTCCTCTTTTGTTACTTTTCCGATCCATTCAATTATTTCTGAATAAACAAACAACTCAGTTTACATGCTTCTTCCTTGTCGCATTATTCATTAAGATAATAATTAATAAATGCACGCACAATTATGAATGTGATAAATGTTACAGATATGTTTTATGCACAAACAAATGGCTTTCAACATGTGCAAAATTCAGAATTAAGTGAATGTGCTGCAATTTGTTCAAAAAGAGAGTATGTAGTAGCCTACGCGTTTTAGCCATTGAATAAGCACATTTAGTTTCAAGTTTGTTAAGTTTTGTTTTGAAGAAAGCTTTTCTTTAAAGTGAATTTCGTTTAGTATAAATTGTATTTTAATTTTAATAAATTTTTCATCAACCAATTGCCTAGATTTAATACATAAAAAGCAATTTACCAGACAATATAATCATGACATGGAGTCGCGGGCGCGCCACGGTCACTTACACCATTTGAAACTCGCGCTGTCACCGAATTTACAAATGCACATCTTGCTTGTTGCTCACACACATATTATCTTGAAATAACAATATGTTGAAGTAACATTATTAATAATAATTAATCTTTAAGAATATTTGATTGAATGCTGAATGTTGTGCTTGTCCAATTTAATAAAATTAAAACTTTAATTGTGATAATTAAAATAATTGAATATTTAATATTGAGTGGCCAATTTTTGCTAATTTATTAATAGTATTTATATAATATATATAACTGCGCAGCTCCCCCTGTAGCCTAAATGATCTAGCACAGCAGCACCTGCGTTAAAAAAAAATCCTGGCGCCGCGCCTGGTTATAACGGCCCAAATATTAAAAATGGTCGGGTTTAAATCGGGCTCGGGCTCATCATTACAGTGAACGTGTCGGGCCGGGCCGGGCTCGGACACAACGGGCTCGGGCTCGGGTTGGGTCGGGCTTGATTTGTTGGGCCCGATCTAAGCTCTAAGTCACAGTGTGTACAAATAACAAGGTCACATGAGACACAGCCATCTTCTAACCGTTTACATACTGGGAACTATATTCTCAGAAGGTGAAGCACTGCTACTTCTGCGGAGTGATTCACTCCAACTCTGAGCGAACTCTCTGCTCCTCACCATGCTGCTCTTCTTCTCAGGTGCTGTGAGCAAATCACTCCGCCCAAGTAGCAGTGCTTCGCCTTCTGAGAATCTAGTTCCCAGTATGTATACGGTTAGAAGATGGCTGTGTTGGCTAGTGGTGGGTGCGTCAGATAGAGTTATGGCACGCACGGAGATGAAAAGGTATGTATGGACTTATCTAACTCTGGGGGATACAGTGAATAAGATAAAGTCCCAAAAAGTCGGTGTGTTCCTTTAACTGACATTAACAAATTAATAGATCCTGTAAAAGTAGAGATGCACATCTATTGCAATTTTGTTGGCCGATTCCTGCTGATACCGTTTTTTTTGGTGATTCCAATTTTATTTCTAAGAACTACAATTGACAGCATATACAAACAAAAAACTACTTTACTTTAATGCTAAATTTTATTTTCATAAAAAAACACAAGTAAAAATCAGTAATAAAATAAGAACAAAAAAAACAAATTGCAAACAACAGCACAAATAAATGTAATAGAACAAAGAAATGGGTCTAATAGTAGGTTAATATTCAGGTATGAAATACTACAAAAATGTAAGTAATCAGATTTAAAATAACACTGGATACTAGTCTTAATTGTAAATACAGATTAATGCTTATTAAATTTAATTAGTTATTAACCCTAAAAAGTTACAAAAGTTATTCAGTCATGAGCAGAGTTATTTTCTTCAGTTTATACACGGATCCAATATACTGTCACACAACATGCGTTATCTTTCTAAACTATTTACGTTTCAAAACTGACTGTGTTTAACTGAATACTCGCCAAGACGGGCATCTTGACAATTGTGTGTGTATCTGACCATTTAAGGATCATTTTCTGTACTTGTGACTAACAAGCTGTTTGAGAGGTGGCTTTATGTGCACGCCACTTATATAGATCAGTGGTGCGCAAGCTTTCTATTACCTCTTGTGCTAAAAGAAACTGCACTTCCTGCTCCAACAACTGAGCATGCTCGGTACTGAACTCTTTGGACAGTACTGCATAATTTGGAACACACCAGGGACACATTAGGCAGAAGTTGCCACGCTGTCAAATAGTCTGAAAGGGGTATCAGTCTCTCGGGACTGACCTCTGGTGTAGGCTAATTAATATGCCTGGTGCCCTGAAATGGCTTACTGGCAGGGGAGAACTGAACATACTTCTCCAATAACTTCCTCTGAGGGAGTGAGTATCCCAGTTCTGCAACATTCCCGGGTGGGGATTGGGTAAGAAGCTCACTGGAAACCGCTGCAGCCTGAAACACCAGAGGTGCTGAGGTTGGGATACAGGAATCCCGGTACATCTCCTTGGCTTTACCAACCAAGGAGGATGTAGTTTTGCATGGCTTGGTGAGTAGCATTGGAGCTTTCAACCCTGGGCATCACCCCATACCTGTGTTCATTAACAGAATAATTTGACAACAAGGGACCAGAAACACAAGCAGAAAAGCTTGGTCTAGAATCTGGACACCTCAGTGTCAGAAAGGAAGGCAGTCTCTGACAAAGAGCACACATGAACACTAGGCAGTGCTAATTTAACATTTAGGTGGCATTTAGCTGTGTACTGTTACATAGATCTTACCTGTTTCATTCACGTATTACTGACAAATATGAGTCACATTCAGTTTATTAAAACAGTTACATAAATCATACCTATTTCATTTATGTATGACTGACAAATATGAATCCCATTCAGATTATTAGTTGGTTTAAAACTATGTAATCCAAATTGATATAAATTTTATATGCAAATACATAAATCTTAAATGTAGACATAACTGTTTTTTTGACCCTGGATCACAAAACCAGTCACATGTCGCACGGGTTTATTTGTGGCAATAGCCAACAATACATTGTATGGCTCAAAATTATCGATTTCTAGGATATTAAGTAAAGATCATGTTCCATGAAGATATTTAGTAAATTTCCTTCCGTAAATATATAAAACATTTATTTTTGTGAGTGAATGCAGCACAATCGCGAACATAAATTAACAACTTTAAAGGGGATTTTCTCAATGTTTCGATTTTTTTGCACCCTCAGATTCCAGATTTTCAAATAGTGGTATCTCTCGGCCAAATATTGTCCTATCCTAACAAACCATACAACAATGGAAAGCGTATTTATTCAGCTTTCATATTATGTATAAATCACAATTTAAAAAAATTTACCCATGTGGCTGGTTTTGTGGTCCAGGGTCACATATGTGATGTGGAGCACATATTGGAGCGCTTTCTTATACAGCCTTCGCTCCAACCCATGTTTCAGGAAGGAAGCACGACACTGATCGGGAATTTTCTGGGGTCTTCTCGGTGAGAAGAACACTAGGTGACAAAGAGGTTCCACTTCAATGCATAGGCGTGTCTTGTGGACAAGGCTCTAGCAGAAGTGATGGTAGCCACCACCGTAGGTGTAGCCACACATGTAGGTTCCATAGATCGGGACGAGGGTGTCATAAGGTGCCCCATCTCTGAGAAAGGAGGTCCTTCCTCAGAGGAATTGGCTAGGGAGGGGATGTCGCGTGGAGCACCAGTTTGGAGAACCAAGTCCGATTGGGTCATTGAGGTGCAACCAAAAGGACCTGCTCCTCGTCCTCCCTGATCTTGCACAGGGTCTGTCGGAAGTGGCTGAAACCGTGAGAGCTCGTCGGCTGCACCGTATTGAGGGGAGGATGGATAGGGCCATGTATCGCGAGATCTTGGCCAACAACCTCCTTCCCGCAGTAAGAGCATTGAAGATGGGTCGTGGCTGGGTCTTCCAGCATGACAATGACCCGAAACACACAGCCAGGGCAACTAAGGAGTGGCTCTATAAGAAGCATCTCGAGGTCCTGGAGTGGCCTAGCCAGTCTCCAGACCTGAACCCAATAGAAAATCTTTGGAGGGAGATGAAAGTCCGTATTGCCCAGTGACAGCCCCGAAACCTGAAGGATCTGGAGAAGGTCTGTATGGAGGAGTGGGCCAAAATCCCTGCTGCAGTGTGTGCAAACCTGGTCAAGAACTACAGGAAACATATGATCTCTGTAATTGCAAACAAAGGTTTCTCTACCAAATATTAAGTTCCAAATTAATTACTTAAAAATCATACAATGTGATTTTCTGGATTTCTGTTTTAGATTCCGTCACTCACAGCTGAAGAGTACCTATGATAAAAATTACAGACTTCTACATGCTTTGTAAGTGGGAAAACCTGCAAAATCGGCAGAGTATCAAATATTCCCCACTGTATATGTATATGACCTGATTCAAAAACCATTCTCGAAGCTCAGCAAGCTCTCCAGTACCAAATCAGGTAAATACCTATGCAACTACTGGCGGTGGTGTTATGCTCTCTCATTTTTTAATTATCCTGTTAATAGTCTCTGGCCTGCATTCTATATATGGCTATTGAGTCATCGGCTATGTGTGGCCTAGTGGCCTTGTCTCAGTTTTGGCCTCGTCTCCATGTATCTGTGTGGCATTAGCAGCCTTGTGTTGTCTGGTGGTCTGGTGGTACAATGTTGCCTTGTCCTGTGTGTGGCCTAACATGGCCTTGTGGCCCTTAACGGCCTCGGTTCTGTGTGGCCTAGTGGCCGTTGTCTCTGTGCAACCTTGTCTCAGTGTGGGCTTATGGTATCGTGGCCCTCACGGCCTCATTTTATGTTCTGTGTGGTCTACTGTGACTGTGTAGCTTAATGTGGCCAGTTATGGCATTGATTCTATGTGGCCTTGTCTATAAGTGGTTTGTCTCTGTGTGGCATTAGCGGCCTTGTGGCACAGCGGGCTTTGTGTCTGTGTGGGTCTTTTAGGCCTAGTGGCATATCGTTGCCTTGTCCTTTAAAAAGATGCCTATGGTTTGCCGCGTGGCCCTTCGGGGCATAGGTTCAGTGTGGCTTAGCAGCCGTTGTCTCTGCGTGGTTTGTCCATGTGTGGCCTTAGCGGCTTGGTCTTGTCCTTTAAAATATGCCTATGGTTGGCCAGTGGACCTCCTGGGTAACTTGTCTATGACTTGTCTAACCCTAGACTTGTCTAACTCTAACCCTCCGGGGCATAGGTTCTGTGTGGTCTACCAAGGCCTTGTAGCATTCATTGCTTAATTTTTTTTTTTTTTTAAGGCCTGGGTGGCCTTCATTTTATGTGCTCGTCTAGTCCTACCTTGTCTAATATATGTGGCATTAGCGGCCATTGTGGCCCTTCGAGGCCTTGTCTCTGTGGTCTATAATGTCTGTGTGGCTCATTGAGACCTTGTCTCCGTGGTCAATTATGGCCGTGTTGTCCAGTGTGGCCAGATCTGTGTGGTCCAATGAGGCATGTCTATGTATGTCCCAATGTGGCACTGCTCTGTGTGGTCCAATGAGGCCTGTCTATGTATGGCCCATGTGGCACTGCTCTGTGTGGTCCAATGAGGCCTGTCTATGTATGGCCCATGTGGCACTGTCTGTGTGGTCCAATGAGGCCTGTCTATGTATGGCCCAATGTGACACTGCTCTGTTTGGTCCAATGAGGATTCATTCGTCCCGGTGGATTCATACTCCACCTACTTTTTAGGGGTCGGCTGCGTCCCTGCCCCCATGTTTCAACATGTGGAGAGAAGAGATCGTGGAAGAGGGGGTGAAGGGAATGTAAATTAAGACAATACTGAGGTGATTGGGATTTGGACTGACAGTGTGAACAAGTGTTTTTGACCTTCTGAAATGTATTATTATCTGAATAATGCCTGAACTTCGTATTTTGAGCACTTCTTGCGTTGTTTTTTGCCTCTTCACGATGACTTGCTTAATTTAGTCCCAATTTGTAAGTCGCTTTGGACAAAAGCGTCTGCTAAATGACTAAATGTAAAATGTAAATGTATTATGGCTATGAATACAGTTATTTTTTGCAATAGGAGTTTTTGCAAAATTGACGTGTTTCCATTGGGCGTATTTTCAGTTAGCTCATTTTGAAGGGTAATGGAAACACAGCTACTTTCAAGTTGTATATAAGACAAAAAAAACCGTCTCTATTCCAAACCCCTCCATGTTGCTGTTGTTGTTTTTGGCTTATACCCATAGAAACCAATCCAGATATTATAGAAGAGTCACACATTCTATTGTATTTATTTATTTATAGAGCACTTTACAGGCTACACAGTAACTCCAAAGTGCTGTACATCCCAAGTACATAAAGCAATAATAAATAAATAAAAGAAATTAAAAAAAGAAACCTATGGAGTGTTGCTCAAGAAACATTACAATTTGGTCTTAAAGGCAAATAGATGGTAAGAAATACCATATAAAATAATAATAATAATAATAATAATAATTTCCAAGGGAAGCATATAATGAAAGCAAGACAAGGCCCAACATGGACCCTTGTGGAACCCCACTGGTGATGGATGCTGGATAAGAAAAACAATTACCAACCTTCACTGTAAAAGATCGGATATCAAATCTGACACAAATCTGGATATGAACAGTTGCGATACTGGTACAGTTATGGACAGTTAATCATTTAGATCAGATTCCAATCCCAATAGAAGGTGTCTGTTCTGTGTGAACTGGCATGATCTCTTTTCCTCCTTTCCCTCAGGACCTCCTCTCTCCTTGCATGGTCAACATTGGGTCTTTCCCTGTATTTTTGTGTCCTCTCTTTACTTGACATTTCTTCCTGACACAGACACAAAATTGCATCTTTTAATATGCAAAGCATGGCAAACATGGTGAAAATTCACGCACAGACATCAAAACCTGTGTCCATTAAAAATGCCTAATTCTGCTACTTAAACTGTAAATCTATCAATTATTTATACTTTGCTGAGATATATTGTCATATTAGTAAGGTCACACATAGCCTCCATGGCTATGTGGGCTGCATTCTCCATATGACAGTGACAGTCACACCATATGACAATTTTGATGTTTAGATACAAATTTGAAGTAGAGGTCTTTATACACCAACTTTAAAGAAAAGCACAATATAAATAAAATGTATTATTATTATTATTGACTACAGCTATGGTATGCTGTAATAATATCTTGTCAGAGGAACAACATAAAGGTATATATTTTTAACAAATACCCATTTTTATTAGTATATCATGACTAGACATCATGGATAGGTATAATTGCATGTCATGTTATCCAAATATATAAGCAGATAATTGATTTGCTTACATAAATGTAATGTCTGAAAATAAATGTAATGTCTGCTAGTAATTTCTGTACTTGAAAGTTACAATCTTTTGAAATGAAAATGGTTTACATCAGTCATTGTATGAAAATTGTATGACCATAATTTCAGAATAGTCGCAGAATAGTCAGATGGAGAAATGTCTAAACCAATGTTATTGACCATATACTGTATTTTCTTTATGAGAAGAAGAAACAATAAATTGTTATGAAAATAGCCAATTTTTTATGCAATATTTTTATTTATTTTTACAAAGAAATCGCCTTTTTTCTCCACCAAAGTTTAGCTACCTTTTGCCTTATTTCTTTGGTTTGTAAACCATATACTAAGGGATTTAATCCTGGCGGTAAAATGTGGAACATTATACTAGTTAGTTTCCTGCTGTCAGAGTATTCAGGAAAACGGTGGAGAAATGTCATTATAGCTCCAGAAAAAAACATGACTAAATAAACAGCTAAATGAGTGCTGCAGGTTTTTATGGCTTTGCTGTTGAGTGCTTTGTTTTTGCTACTTTTGCATACAACAGCAATCTTAACATATGTTATAAATATAGATACTGCTGAAAAGCAGAGTACAGCCACAGTATAAACAATTCCGTAAATATTATTTATGACCACACTTTCACAGGACAGTTTAAACAGTGAGGCATTGTCACAGAAAGGGTTTTCAATTTCAGATCTGCAGTGAGACAGTCGTACAGTGAGACCTAACATAATTGTCACCAAAAGGATGGCCAGGCCCCAAGCAAATGCTGATAGTTTAATTACCATCTTATTGGTCATTATAGCTGAATATCTAAGTGGATTACATATAGCCACATATCTGTCAAAGGCCATGATTATCAGCACATAGTGGCACGCTGCTATAAATACATGAACAAAATATGCTTGAGTAACACACTGCATATATGTGATATAGCGCTCTGAGGTTTCCTGTAAAATGTCTTGCATTAAGCGTGGCAGTATGACAGTGGTCCCTAGCATATCGTTCAGTGGCAAGTTACATAAAAGAAAATGCATAGGATTATGAAGATTCTTTTCTGTTGAGATCAAAACTATAAGTCCAAAGTTAGATACCATTGTAAAAACATAAGCCAAGAAGAGCAGGATGAAAACTGGATAGGAGGACTGAGGTGTAACTTTCAGTCCCTCCATGAGGAGAATGCTGTGTCTGAATGTCAGGTTGTCCATTTGCAGCTCTTCTCAAAATCTAAGGAGAAAGAAACCTAGCATTTCATTAATAGCATTTCAACTTGAAGTGCTTATAAAACAAATAAATAAATGCATCATAGTAAAAAAACACAAAAAAAAAAACACAAATATCTTACAGAGTGTAAAGTCTGTAATAACTGGTAGGTGACAAATAAAACTATACGGTAACACATTATTTTACAGTGTCATTGTTACATACTGTATGTTACATGTAGTTACTACAGAAATAACTATAAATTATCCATAATTACATGCAACTAACCCTGAAACAATATAAACCCTAATCCTAACCCTGTAGTAAATACATGTAGTCACTTAATTTTACTCAGTATTTACATGTATAATTACAATGTAACAAAAACACCTTAAAATAAAGTGAAACCCATTATACTTACCAATTGTCCAATTTATTTATTGCTACATTCATTGCATGGAACAGAATAGAAGGCAACTCTGTAATATAATAAGCATTAAGTAGTGAAAAAGTATAACGTACTTCACTAAAGAAAAAAAAAATTGCATTCACCTTTAAATATGTTGTTCAAAGGTGTTTCTATGATGCTGTTATCATCCCAAAGAGAATTCACCCACTTGGAACAATGTCATCAGGGCAGGACTTAGGAGGCTGGGGGCCCCTGGGCTTAAGTTTATGTTTGGACCCTACCTATGCAACAAATAACCTCAACTGGAACATCATTATGGAGAAGCACAAAATACACACAAATTCTAATATGCTTTGAGGTTCCTAGAACAATTAATATGCAAAATACCTGTAATAAAGTCCACTGAAGGCGAGTACAGTTGAAGAACCCAAGTGCAGTTTACTCAAATAAACATAATACAAAATAAACAAAGACTTGACTTGAAACATATGACAATATCTAGCCTAGTTAAAGTTAAGAGGTAATATTAAATTATCATTATAATACAATAAAATACAGCATGTGCCCTCTTAGTTGAGAAGATCAAAATTCTGAAATAACACTGAGCAATAGATTAACAGTATTTTATATTTATTGTCATATCTGTGTCCTCTTGTCAGATTCAATAAATTCAATCAGAATACAAATACACTGTGGGCCCTATTTTAACGATCTGAAACGCAAGTGTCAAGCGCAAAGCGCAAGTAACTTTGTGGGCGGGTCTCGGCGCTGTTGCTATTTTCCTGGCGGGATAAATGACTCTTGCGCCAGGCGCAAATCTAAAATGAGTTGGTCTGAAGTAGCTTCATAATTCATAGGTGTGGTTTGGGCGTAACGTGAAATAAACCAATCAGAGCGTCATCTCACATTCCCTTTAAGAGCAGAGGCGCTTTTTCCATAGCGGGTTGCTATTGTAAAGGTGGATTTGCCAGGCGCGCGTTCACAGCCAAGGATAGCAACGCTCTCGTCATGGCCGTAAAAGAGAGAAGTTACATTGAAATGGGGAAACCCACCCAAATTAACTTCGGTTAAACAGGCGTATGATAATTTGGGTAAATGTGTAAGCTAGATGTATGCTTTTATAATAAATTATCTATCTATCTATCTATCTATCTATCTATCTATCTATCTATCTATCTATCTATCTATCTATCTATCTATCTATCTATCTATCGTAATAATGTATGATTTGCAAAAATAAAAACTGCTGCTTCTGTGTAGATGAGAGAATCAAAGTGTATGCGCGTTGTGCACACGCTACATTGATTATGGCCAAGCATGTTGTGGTTTAATTATTTTCAGGGAATGACTTCGGAGATCTTTGATACCAGAAATATTAGACTTTATTAACAAAACAAAGCCGAGTGCCCCTCTGCAGAAAGACCCTGCAGAAAAGACCCTCCAGAAAGATTGCCCAGCAAACGTATATACCTACATCCTTCTCCCAAATATGGTAATACATTCTATAGGTATTTTGAGAAATAGTTTGTACCATGTGACTTTACTGAAATAGAATTCTCTGCTGTAACCACACAGCTCTCAGGTTCCAAAGTCACCCAAAGTCATACACAGACAGAAAGGAAATAATAGTGTACAAAAAATAGTTAAATTACTTATTTTCTAAATAATAAAATCTTCAACATTCCTTCCTCTGGGGCTTATTTAAGCCCCACATTCGCTATCCTTTTCCAGAGTGTAGTTTCAAAATCCAGTCCCCTCCGTTATACTACCTTAGTGACTAAATTAAATCACTCATTCTTATTTTCAATGACTGAAATTATGCCACCACACTCCTGGAGGAGCAATCGAGCCAAACATCTTTCTCCATACATTTTTCTTTCTTTCAGTTGTTTTTTCTTTCTTTTTCTTTCAATGGAGAAAGTAAAAGAGTCGAATCCTCCATAATCAAACATCAAACATTGTTACAAGTGTGTTGATGAAATTGGTTCAGCATTGTCTGTTATTGTCACGGTTATGTATAATATGTCAAATATAAAAATCCCTTATGCAATTAAAAGTTCTTCTTGCAATGTAGATATCCTCTTCGACCCAGACACATGATGGCTTATTCATTATCTTCTTCATTCTCAATAGAGGTACTTCAATCAACATCCAATGATTGTAAATCTCAATTTGGTTTATAAACCCAATCTTAATAATATATGATTTATTTGCCCTCTAAAATTAGTTTTCATTATCTTCTTGATATGGGAAGTACACAACAGAATAATAACCCCCTTTCAATATTGCAACTTCAGAAAACATTCCTTAATCTTTAAATCAAGTTTTCCTTAACTTTTTGACTCAATCGTATTTGCTATTTTTTCTCCAAACATAGGTCATTCTACTTTTTTCATGTAATTGTTTTCATTATAATAAAGACAAATCGTTATAATAAATCTCTGCTGATTATAGTAGAATAATTGGTTTAGTTTGCTTTTTAATTTAGCATAATCCATATGAATTTTGATTTAAAATAGGGCTGGGGAAAAATTACTTCCTCTCATTTTTATTCGCTTCTTATTTTTATGAAGGAATATCAATTCACTTATTTGTGAAGAATCAATCTTTTAGTCAGTCATTTTTAGTTGATCAAACATAACATTGTAGTGCACCTTCTATCCATTCAATCGCAATATGCTTCGTTATAACGTTTTACATTTCAAATTCTGTCTACTTTATTACCAAATTTAAACAATAAATAAAATGTTTAATCTCACGTGTTGCAGCTTCTTCTCATTATAGCTCCTCAGTTCAAGCATACCTTAACTGAATACCTTTTCTTCATTTCTACTAATTTCTAAATGAACTATCATGAATAAACTTAATTATGTCACATGTAATCACTCAAACTAAGAAAGCTTTAAGAGCAATGTTACATTTACTTCATAAAAGTCATTCAATAAACTCATTAGACAATTAGAAAAAATAACTCTCAAAAATTACTTTTTATACTATCTTACATATTCATTGTACGTACATTTATTTTTCTGTATATCTCATTTTAATCTTAATCATTTCAAACATAAAGCATTATAACTTAAAACTTCCTTTCTATAATTTAAGTTTCTGCACACAAATAATTTTAATCTTCAATTTCTCTGGAATGACTGCTGTCCCATTATCTAAACTTATTTCTGATAGAATTTAAAATCTAAGGAATACTTCTCTGGGAATATTTAATTACTTCTCCTGACCCTCCTCTGCTGATTTCATTGCCTTTACCTTTCTCTATCTTGCTCATATAATCCATTAGGTGTTTTATTAGTCCTTCTGGTACTGATATATGGCCTATTTGTGTCACTGTTCCTTTTTTACCTTAATTTTTGGCACAAATTTCATATGTGTACAGACAAAAATTTCCAGAAATGCCTTTTATTTGTCTTATTCTTTAGCCTTTTAATTTCCTTATTCTTAATCCCTCCTTACTCCCCCCTTGCGCACTGGTCAAAACCATGCGCATCTGGATTGAGAATATTCAAAAGTATGTTTTTTGTGCAATAACCTGTCATTCTTACCCCCCTCTGGTACCATATAAATTGTTCATAATGCCTGTTTGTTATTGAATTCGAACAATTTACAACTGAGGTGGTCATTCTATTAGCACCATTTAAAATACATTTAATTAGTCAATAGCATATTGAATCAAATCATAATCTTATAACTTAAATTGAAATCAAATATTTGTTAATAGCCAGTGTTAATATTTTCTTTAATTTTCAACTGTAGCTTTAAATGAATTACTTATACTCCTGTATTGACAAATTACATTCGAGTAGGCCTACCATTTATGATCTTTTTTTTTTTTTAAATGTCATTTAGTTCTAGTTGTATTTTCCTTCATGACTTGTCTTAATTCTCACTATGCTATGACAATTACTTGAATTAGTCGCTTATTCATTATTTTGTTTCTTTATTTATAATTTATTTTCTACGTTGTTTTTGATATATTCTTTAATTCAATATTTTTCCTTCTGGTGGGGTTATTATTAAGTTGCAACTAGTATATTCAAGGGCTTTAACATTACCTTAAAACAAAGTTTGGTTGATGTTGACTTTGAACTTGTGCTCATCTCTGTTGATTCTCTCTTCTTTGCACAACTTTTTGTGAGCTTTCCACATTCTGCAAATTTTCATTTAAAGTTCTTCTTGTCGTTTGTCTTCTTTTTGCATTCATGTTGATCATTGTGTGTTGTTGTAATTGGCTTTTTCATTTACTTTCATTGGCAAGGGAAGATCATTGCCAGCATGTCCTTGAACCCTCACTTCCTGTTGTGGGGGGGTTGAGGCTTGTTGGTGTATTTTAAGTTGAGAGGTATGGACTCAAATGTCAGTTTGCTGATCAATGCACAAGCCTCTTCTGAGATGACAAAGCAGTCACTGGTTCTTTTTGTTTGAATCGTCTTAGTAACCTTCCTGGAACTGAACTGTTCTCATCTGTGAATGAAACCTTCATTATTTCTGTTAGTTCAGTTAGTGACAACAACATATTAAATCATCTGCTCATCTGCTCCATTGTCCTTCTTGCTGTCACCTGTAAAATGATCATGTGGGCTGAGTGGTGTTCTGTCCCTTTTTGGGGGTCTTAACCCCTATATTACTTTTTACAATTAGTCAATTCAGCTCAGTTATCTCATTGTTTTGAGTCCCACTATCAGCATACTAGTTATCAGGCATCTTGGACACCACTCAACCCACTTTGCAACAAGAAAAAAGTTACAAGACAATATTTCATACTTTTGACAAAACGTCAGCTCCTTCATGATATGCTGAAAAGAAAGTCAGATGTGTTATTCTCCATCACGATATTCTGAAAGGAAAGTCAGATGTGTTATTCTCCATCACGATATTCTGAAAGGAAAGTCAGATGTGTTAGGCGCTGCGCAAAATGCAGTACTGTTTTATTTTTTTAAATTTTTTTTATTAATTTAAAAAAAAAATGTTTCTATTGCCACTACAGTTTCGACCAGGAAATTAACCAAATCCATCCATGGTCATTATTTTATTGGGCAGAATATGCCCTATGGGCCCACATATCAAATTTAGATACAGCTGTAGGCAAAATAATGGATTTGCCTTGGTGTACACCATCTTTCACTCATTCATACTCAGTCACTCATTGGCCATCACACATTCTTCTTCCGCAGGTTGTGCTTTAAATGCGGATCTTATAATTTTAGCTGTGGAATTCCAAAGGTCTGACAGTCAACATCACACACAGCTACGCAAACACTATTCAGAAGTGTCAGTGATCTTAATGTTTAGTTTAACACCGTTGTTATAAACCCTTTTTTCTTTTTCTTTTTTCAAACTCTAATAGATTAAATATTTCAGAATAATAGGCCTTAGTATGGTGCAGTTGAGAGTAAGACAGCCAATTGTAATTTCTCAAATGCATTTTGTCATTTGTTTGGTCTACTTTTTCATATTCTTTTTGTTTTTGCTCATGAGCTGCTTTAAGAAGAAAATTGGAGATCTCTAGCCTACCTAATCTTGGATCCATGGCCAACAACATTTCCATCTCATTATCCCAGTTTCGACATCATTTTTGATTTCATAATTTTTTTGGGACTTTTGGAGTTATTTTTCCTTCTCCAATCTATCTCTAGAAAATTATTAAAACAAGATGGAGTGACCAGTATCTTTGTTTTGCAAACAAAAATAACAATCATTCTTTGACATTTTGTGTCTATCTTTTTCTTTGCCAGAGAATAATTCTATCAGGCTTTTTAGCCCTATATGGTTCTTTAATATCCCTCGCTATTTCAAATCCAGCCTCAGTTTTAACTATTTGGTGAGTTGAGCACCCACTTTTCTGTATTTTCTTTTTCTTATAGAGCTGGACTTGTACCTACTGAAAAAGCAGAGAGGGTTAGTTTAGCAAAGAATATAAAGAATTGCTATGAGACCAGTGAATAATCAGAATGAATAATGTTAATATAATAATTAACCAAATTTGAACACTCAGAGATCTGCATGAATCAAATTGAACTTTTACATATAAGCTATTAGCTTTTTATGTACATCCCACTTTTTTAACCTGCATTCTTTGCTATTCCTTTTATATAAAAATCTCACTGGTTGACCATAGCATTTCCCTCATTCTATTAGTAAGCAGTTCTTCATTGCCGGAAAAAAGCAAGCTAGTTCTGTTTTTCTATATCAGCCATAACTCTGATGATCTGAGAATAATACAATTGAATAATTTCCCCTATCATAAAATCAGACATCAATCTTTCTTCTATATTTGCATGCTGTGTTCACAATAATCTAGTATGGTGAATAAAATCTTCCACAACAAACATCAAGAAATTCCTCTTATTTATTTATTCTCAATCAACAAATCCCATTTACTCCAATTGTAAGATTTCTGTAAAGTATTTTTGACTTTTGAAACTTGGTCACTCAATCTTGTTAACCTTCAGCACTACACCAGTTATTTTTTCTCTTAACACAAACGTATTAATCTTCAATGGAACACTTTTTCCACTCTGTCTTCAGGGATAACGAGATACAAAGTTTAGACGTCTTCAGATATAATATATAATATATTAAGCACGTGCAATCTTATTTATATTCATCTATTAATATATCATTACATTTATTGATTAAATATAAATTTTATTATGTTAACTTGTTTTATACAATATTCTTTATAGTTAATATCTTGCAACAATTGTTTTCCTTTAGTTTTCTTTCTTAATACACACCATTTAATATCCCTTCATTCACACATTCTCTGTCCCTTCAAGCAACCAGAGTCAGAGGTCACTTATTTTCAACCACAGGCACAGTCACACAGGATCCTATAGGCACACCAACATGATTTCACACACTCTTTTTTCTATATTCTGTCAGATCTGAACAATACATTACAAATGTCTGCAGATCAACCATCTATATAATCTAAACTACACCTGTATCAATCAATGCCCACTTACAGGTATAAAACATCAATAACTGATATCCTTATATCAGTACGCTTGTCATCCATCAAGGCCCACTTGACAAGTACATATAACTATCCTATTCCATAAACCTCTGTGATTCACTTCCTCAACACAACAGAGTGAAATAAGACCTAACTTCTTCTGTGTTCATGCTATTCTTGTATCCTCAAGGCCCACTTACAAGAAAACACAGTCCAATAATTGATATCCTTATCAATAAATTCAAACCCTCTGTGTGCATGCTTTTTGCTCATCATCCTTCAAGGCCCTCTTGATGAACAAACACAGGACTTTACGTACGTCAAAACTCTTAGCGCTAAATCAGCATCACCAGTAGTTATAGAATCCACTCAGAATTAAACAAGTACTAGCAAACACTATCGGGAGCTCCCCCACGCTATTACCAACTACTTGACATTTACAAAGACAATGCATGCAATTATTTCTGATATCAAACATCACTTTTAAGTTCTTTAAATTTGGAGAAGCTTTTTCTTACCACATCCGGGCCACTGGTGACTAACACATACCTTATTCAAAAGCAAAACTGCTCACCTTCTTCAGCTCCTAAGCCAAGTCCTGCCGGGGTCGCCATTTGTTGTGGTTTAATTATTTTCAGGGAATGACTTCGGAGATCTTTGATACCAGAAATATTAGACTTTATTAACAAAACAAAGCCGAGTGCCCCTCTGCAGAAAGACCCTGCAGAAAAGACCCTCCAGAAAGATTGCCCAGCAAACGTATATACCTACATCCTTCTCCCAAATATGGTAATACATTCTATAGGTATTTTGAGAAATAGTTTGTACCATGTGACTTTACTGAAATAGAATTCTCTGCTGTAACCACACAGCTCTCAGGTTCCAAAGTCACCCAAAGTCATACACAGACAGAAAGGAAATAATAGTGTACAAAAAATAGTTAAATTACTTATTTACTAAATAATAAAATCTTCAACAAGAATGCTCCCTTAAAATAGCATATGAATAACATGCGCAACGCGCCACTGACTTTAAACTATTTTTTCCTGGTTAGTGGCGCAATTGTTTTCTAAACCTGCAAAATAGCATGAAGGAACGTTTGCGCCGGAACACGCCTCCTCTTTGCGCTGAACCGCCCCCGGGAGCGCAAGTGTATTTCCTAACTTACCGACGTGCTTCTGTGGAGGGAAAAGTCCGCTTTGCGCGGGTGCAAAATAGGAATGATACATGCGTCGGTGTACAAAGTCACTTGCGCTGGGTGCAAGATAGGGCCCTGTATGTGTCACGTTTTGAGTTTATTCTGAAAACGTTTGACTTATTCTGTTCTGTTCTGTTCATGTCTGAGATTCATTGTTAGGGCTCGTTCGTTCACACAGAATGCGGGCAGTGGAATGGGGGGAAAACCGCAAGGTCTCGAAGTGCGTTTTAAAAAAAAAGTTGAACTGAGTTTAACTTGAGGGCAGCATTTTTAGAACCCTGTGTCATGTACAAGACACTGCAAAAGACATAAGATGCGAGAGCAACGGTCATACATGTCCGTCTAGCGCGTTTACATAGAAAAACTATGGAAAAGTTGGAATGGATTGGAATGGAAAAACGCATTCTGTGTGAACGGCCCCTTAATCTTCTAGTTGGCTAATTAGTTCTGTCATCCTCAGTTCCCTGCCTGTTAGTTTCCATAGTTATTGATTGATTTTAGTATTTTGTTCAGGTATGTTTTGTTAATTAACTCATTGGCTTCTTTGTTTGCTGTGTATGTAAGCCCTCAGTTCCCTTTCAGTTCGGTCAAGTTCAACGTAGCTCCCTAAGCGTGATCCCTTTAGGTCCTGCAAATTCTTCAGTTTCAGTTCCCTTTCAAGGGAACTCCCGTTGCGTCGAGAAATGACGCTGTGGGAACGCTTTGCGTGATGACGTCTTGAAGCACATGTAAAATCAGTCCAATGGTGTGGCGGAACGTCAGAGGCGGGTGACGTCACGTACCAGGAAACTATAAAAGCCGGCCCAAAACAGAAAACGAAAGCTTTCTGAGTCTTCAGTTGCGCTCTGTGTTGAAATCTGTCCTTGTTATTTGGTGTTGTCTGTCTTTATATATATATATATTGATTCAGTTATGGCGAGCAAGCAGCAGTATTGAGTGTGTGTCCATCCCTGCCCGCGTTATTTAACGGGAGGTGACACACACACTCTTTGTGTTGTTTGTTTGGGAGAGGAGCATGCCCAGTCAGCACTCGAGGGTGGTGACTGTGAGTATTGCTGTGCGCTTCCATTGCGTACGCTCCGATCCCGGTTGGCTCGGTTCAATCCCGACCACGTTCCCCAGGGCTCGGGTCCCGCCGCGGCTGAGGCTCGGCGGCGATCTCAGACCTGGGGTTCGCAAATGGATCTGTCAGTGGATGTTGAGACGGGCTCTGCCTTATCTCAGCATCAATCTGACAGATCCAGTGCCTCTCATCAGGGTGTGGAAGCACGCATTGCGGTTTCTTCCCCCCCGATAGAGGCACCAATACTGCAACTATCCAGCTCTGAGGAGTTGGATGTTGTGAGTATTGAAGCTGAGTCTGAGGATTCGCCACCTCAGTCTCATGCGTTTGAGGAACTGCTCGATGTTATTACTAGACCAGTTGACAGACTATCTATTGAGTGGCCAGAGGATAGGCAGGACGTTCGTTCGAAAAGTAAGCTCGACGAACGCTTCCTGCCATCTCGTGCTCAGCCTCAGCGAAGAAGCCTTCCGTTTTTCCCCGATCTCCACACCGAGGTGTGGAGATCGTGGGGAAAACCGGTTTCATACAGAGTGTATGCACCACAAACATCTCACTATTCATCTATTCAGAAATATAAAGATTATGGTTATGGGGAGATGCCGAAGGTGGAGGAGACACTTGCGAGCTATCTCTCTCCAGCAACGGCATCTTCCCTGAAAGCTCCTTCACTTCCCTCTAAGCCAGTAAAATATACTTCATCTCTGGTTCATAAATCTTATGCAGCCGCTGGTCAAGCAGCAGCGTGTCTGCATACGATGTCCATTATGCAAGCCTATCAGGCAGAATTATTGGGGGATTTAGAGGAGGGCGGGGGAATTGGTCCCGATACAGTGGCTGAATTACGCAGAGCCACAGATTTGTCTCTCAGGGCCACCAAGGAGACCGCTAAATCAATCGGGCGGTCTATGGCAGCCCTGGTGGCCACTGAGAGGCATCTGTGGCTCAACCTGAGTGATATAAAAGAGAAAGAAAAGCACGTTCTCTTAGATTTCCACTAGGTTTCCACTGTGGGTTTATTTGGCGATGCAGTAAACAGTGCGGTAGCTAAATCTCAGGAAGCTGCTAAACAGGCAGCTGCATTGCAAAAACTCCTCCCCCGCCGTTCTTTCTATGAGGCTGCTGGGCGGGAGCAGCCTCACTCCTCTAAAAAGAGCGCTGAGCACCGTGCCACTCAGAAGCAGAGCGTTTCCTCCCGTGCTCCCCCACAAAAACCTCGGGGACACGGAGGGCGCGCTCAAACCCAGCAGTCTTCGAGGGGTAGAACGGATCTGAGGACCGTTATTACTGCTAAGAAGGCTGCTGGGAAGAAGTCCTGACGTCCGAGGACCCAGGACAAATGAGGGTAGTTCCCCCCGAAGCAGAGCGGTTAACACCTCTTTTTACGGTGCCCGTCTCTCTTCGGTACCCTCAGGGGACCGTTCTGCCAACCCTGCCACCTCTGGTGTTACAGGGCGCAGCGGTCTCCGGCGAGCACATATCTCAAGGTCCACCCGGAAACGTAGTGGCCTCGGGATGCCCGCCCCCTCTGAGGAGGGTGCTAGAGCAGTCTGTTCGGTCGTTCCCTGCCGGTTCGCCGTTACAGGGCGTCGAACAGACTACTCAACAGCAACAAAATCCAGAAACCAGTCTCGAGAGGCTGGTACCTCTAGTAGAATCTTTGACAGCGTGGAAGCTACTGTCAAATGTTTCTCGTTGGGTCCTGCAGACCGTGGAAAAAGGGTATCAGATACAATTCAAGAAACGCCCACCTCGGTTTATGGGGGTCCTGCCCACAGTGGTGGGCCCCGAGCAGGTTCTGGTTATGGAACAGGAAGTGAACACTCTGTTAGAGAAAGGGGCCATAGAATATGTACCTCCCTCCAGCAGGGAAACCGGGTTTTACAGCCGGTACTTCATAGTTCCAAAAAAGGACGGGGGATTGCGTCCCATTTTAGATCTTCGAGTTCTGAACGAGTCAGTCATGCAGCTCAAGTTCAAAATGTTAACATTGAGGCAGATCGTGCCACAGATCAGGTCCGAGGACTGGTTTGTCACGATAGACCTCAAGGACGCATATTTCCATATATCCATCCGTCCGTGTCATTGGAAGTTCCTGAGGTTTGCTTTCGGGGGCAAAGCATACCAATATCGAGTTCTTCCATTCGGCCTGGCTTTATCACCCCGCACTTTCACCAAATGCGTGGATGCAGCTCTGGCGCCTCTGCGCCTCCAGGGTATTCGCATCATGAACTACATCGACGATTGGTTGATTTTAGCTCAGTCGCATCAGTTGGCGGTTCAACATCGAGATGTTGTTCTCGCCCACATGAAAGAGCTGGGGTTACGGCTGAACGCCAAGAAGAGTGTGCTTTCTCCACTTCAGAGGACCACTTTTTTAGGCGTGGTTTGGGATTCTGTGTCGATGCAGGCGCGCCTGTCACCGCCACGGATAGATTCCATCCTTGCAGCTGTGAAAAGTGTAAAGCTAGGCCAGCTACTCACTGTCAAACAGTTCCAGAGACTGTTGGGTCTCATGGCAGCAGCTTCCAACGTGATACCTTTTGGACTGCTACACATGAGGCCCCTGCAGTGGTGGCTCAGGACCAGGGGGTTTTCCCCGAGGGGCAACCCATTTCGCACAATCAAGGTCACGCAGCGATGCCTACGTGCCTTGGTTATGTGGAAGAAGCCTTGGTTCCTGTCCCAGGGCCCAGTGTTGGGAGCTCCTTGTCGTCGCAAACTGCTAACGACGGATGCTTCCCTCACGGGCTGGGGAGCGATCCTGGAGGGTCGCTCGTCTCAAGGTCTGTGGGAAGACCATCATCGTTCCTGGCATATCAATCGCCTAGAGATGTTAGCTGTCTTCCGGGCTCTGAGGAGCTTTATCACAGATCTCAGGGGGCACCATGTGTTAGTACATACGGACAACACATCGGTAGTCGCCTATATCAACCACCAAGGGGGTTTGCGTTCGCGCCCGTTATCCAACTTGGCACGCCATATCCTCTTGTGGTCCCAGGGGAAGTTGCTGTCTCTCAGGGCAGCCTACATCCCCGGGGTACAGAATATAGGAGCAGACACTCTGTCGAGGCAGGGGCCGAGGCCCGGGGAATGGAGGCTCCACCCCGAGGTGGTGGAGCTGATATGGAGGGAGTTTGGCCAAGCACAAGTGGATCTGTTTGCGTCTCGAGAGACGTCTCACTGTCCACTTTGGTTCTCCCTCACGCATCCAGCTCCTCTGGGACTGGATGCTATGGTACAGACGTGGCCGAGGCTACGTCTGTACGCCTTTCCCCCAGTTGCTCTGCTCCCGGGAGCTCTTGCTTTGGCTCTCAACGAAGGCGGTCGCATTTTCTTACCCTCCTCTCCCTTATCTTCCCTGCTTTGCTCCTCTCGTCTCGTTACTGTCTTGTACTTTGAGAGACTCTCTCCGCACTGCTCTCCAAATGAAGAAATTATGGAATTGATCAACTGGTCTCTCAGCGCAATTGACACCATCTTCTCGACGAGAAGCTTGGGTTCGGGGGAACCTGACTGCCCTGCCGGAACGTTTGCAGCTGGCTACACGATGGACGCGTGGGGGAAGTGGCGGGTCGTGTGTCTGGCGGCTCTTTCCGTGGAGGACGTTGAAGATATCTACCTATTCGGAACCATGATAACAGGTTTTCTGCTGTTTGGATTAGGCACTGCCCTGGTTTATCGAGGAATTAAGAAGACGGTGACAGCTGTCCAAAGCCCCACAAGGCTGCCCGTTATGATTGAAGCAGTGGGCAGAGCTGTCGGCACTCAGACTGTGACTATGAACCACAATATGGGTAACATCATGGAGAAGCTCACAGCTTTGCAAAGGCAAATGGATCGTTTCGGAGACCCAAACGGACCAGGAGCTGTGTAAATTGGAATGCGGCTACTCGTCCCCAGACCAAACAACCACAATCTTATCTGCTTTTGGCCCCACTCTATCAGCACTGGCCTTGGCCGAGGCCGCTGCTGGAACAACAACCCCCTCTGGAGAGAGCACTGCAAAGAGACGCTCTTGCGTTCCTTCCCCGACTCCACACTGACACCTGCTGATTGTTGACTCTGTCTGGGACCTGATCAAGGTTGTCTCCATGGCAACTGCTGTGTTTCGCTATGACATCCTGCGGACTGAGGCACCTAGATTGGGATGCCAGGCGTAGCGACTCTTCAGGCCTACACATACAGAAACTCTTACATAGATACAGATATGCAATCACCAACCCCCAGCCCCCATCCCACGCCTTCGACGCTTTTTACCACCAGTCTGACAGGCGGGTCTGTGACCAGCGCCGAAATGGCTGCAGGACCGGATGGCTGCTTGCCTGTGCTGGGTTACCTCCAACCCCCCTGTCCCCTCCCCTGTTGCAAGTCTTGTGTGTTCATGTTGTGTACTGATTATGTGCAAATGTGCTGAGGTGTTTTACTGTCCCCAAACTGTACTCCCTATTGGAACATAGTCTGGGGGTTGCCTTTTTTTTTCTCCTCAACTCTCCTCATGTTATGCTGTATCTCTTAATAACTTCAGGTCGGTCCTAAATTGCATTTCGTTGCCTTGTACCTGTACTTGTGTAATGACAATAAAGTTGAATCAAATCAAATCAAAAAGAGTTCGCAGGGACCGGGTCCATCTACTTCTTATAGCCCCGCGCTGGCCGGGCAGAGTTTGGTTTCCCGATCTTGTGTCCCTCCTCGACGGGCATCCTCTGGAGTTACCCGTCAGGAGGGACCTTCTGTCCCAGGCAGAGGGCTCGATATTTCACCCTCGGCCAGAACTGTGGAACCTGTGGGCTTGGCCTCTGAGGGGGCCCAGCTCATAGAGTCAGGTCTCTCAACCGAGGTTGTTGAGACCATTCTACAGTCCAGAGCTCCCTCCACGAGGAAACTTTATGCCCTGAAGTGGAGAGTATTCACTTCTTGGTGTAGTGACCGTCGGTTGGACCCAGTCCACTGCCCAATTGGTACAGTGCTGGAGTTCCTGCAGGAACGGTTCACTGCAGGTCTGACTTAGACTTTAAAGGTCTATGTGGCGGCCATAGGTGCTTACCACATTCCTTTGGGTGGAATGTCTGTGGGGAAAGACCCCTTGGTATCTCGTTTCCTTCGTGGCACTTGGAGGCTGAGGCCTGCAGTTCGCTCTAGGGTGCCACCTTGGGATTTGTCCTTTGTGCTACAAGGCTTATCCCAGGCCCCCTTTGAGCCCATTGAGGAGGTTCCTCAGAAGTTTCTTACTCTGAAAGCTCTTTTCCTTCTGGCTATTTCTTCTCTCAAGAGAATAGGGGATCTTCAAGCATTGTCGGTGGCTCCGTCATGCTTAGAGTTTGCTCCGGGTATGGTTAAAGCGTTCCTTCATCCGAGACCGGGTTATATCCCCAAGGTCCCCACTAATGTGGTCAGACCTGTTGTTCTGCAGGCCTTCTGTCCTCCTCCCTTTCAAAATGCTGACCAGGAGGCTAATAATTTGCTTTGCCCTGTGCGGGCGTTAGACGCTTACGTCCACAGAGCTGCCCTGTGGCGTAAAAGTGATCAATTATTTGTGTGCTTTGGGTCCCCTAACAAAGGGGGCCCGGTGTCTAAGCAAAGGATGAGCAAGTGGGTGGTCGAGGCTATCTCACTTGCTTATGAGGCGGCTGGGCAGCCTTCTCCTTTGGCTGTCCGGTCGCACTCGACGAGGAGTATGGCGGCCTCTAAGGCCCTTATTTCAGGAGTTTCATTACAGGACGTCTGTGATGCGGCAGGCTGGTCCTCACCGCACACTTTCGTCAGGTTTTACTCTCTGGATCTAGACTCTGCTCCAGGGTCTCATGTTTTGTCTTCCTAGTGCTGCTCTACGGATTTCACACAGGACAGACATTTGTAGCTATGGAGGCGTTGGTATAGACGTTCCCACAGCGTCATTTATCGACGCAACGGGAGTTCCCTTGAAAGGGAACGCCTCGGTTACGACTGTAACCTCGGTTCCCTGAAGAGGGAACGAGCGTTGCGTCGCCCTGCCATATCTCCTTCATGCCTGTCAGCTCGACTTCAGACTTTTACGAAGCTTTCGTTTTCTGTTTTGGGCCGGCTTTTATAGTTTCCTGGTACGTGACGTCACCCGCCTCTGACGTTCCGCCACACCATTGGACTGATTTTACATGTGCTTCAAGACGTCATCACGCAAAGCGTTCCCACAGCGTCATTTCTCGACGCAACGCTCGTTCCCTCTTCAGGGAATCGAGGTTACAGTCGTAACCGAGGCGTTTTCCAGCATCTTTTGTATGTTTTGCAGCATCTTTTGTATATTTGAACCCAGCAGTGACTGAGGTCCATCTCTTCACACTGAGGACAATTGAGGGACTCAAACACAACTTAAAGCTGCCGTCGGCAACCCTGGAAGATTGAGTGGGCTTAGCCGAAATTTTGAATGTTTACAACTCTCATGCCCCTCCCCCACTATCAATGAATACCCTCCCATCGAGTTCGTGCACGCCAGTGCGTGTGCACCAGATTTTCTGTGAACGCGCCCGTCTCATAAGCATCGATCAACACCATGGAGTACTCGGAGGTAGGCTTGTTTCCTGGGTTGTTTTTGACCTCCTAGCTCCTGTGGTTAACCGAGGAATTGGAATCTTTTCCGCCATCACTCTTTGTTACTGCGCGAACTTCAGGCGTGTGCATGTGATTGTAACGTGCGTGAGGGGGAGCGGGATCTGTGGCGTGTGCACGACCTGTGATTGACAGTCAGATCTCACACCCCCCTGCGCTGATTGGACCTGATGAAGCGGGAGCGGTGGATTTTTGCAAAACAAATAACACGCTCCAGGTGGAGTTAGAAGCTCTGGTTTTTTTCTAAAACCACCTTATTTATGTTGTTCTGTCGGATTATAGTGTCGATTACACTGAATATGATCAAAAAAATTTTGCCGACGGCAGCTTTAAAAAAGATTCAAACATTCACTGATGCTCCAGAAAGAAACACGATGCATTAAGAGCCAGTGGGATAAAACTTTTTGAATTTGAAGATCAAGGTAAATTGAACTGAATGTGTCTTCGAGGGAAACATGTATCAAAGCATGTATCAGAAAGTATCTTCTGTTGCTTCCGAAGGGCAGTACTAAATTCAATAACATGCATGTTGTATGATCCCTCTTATTTTGTTAAAATAATTTTAAAAAAATCTGATTTTACAAGGTGTATGTAAACTTTTGTGCACGACTGTATGAAAAACAGGAACTCATTAACTGTTTGTTTTAATCATTTTTGATGTTATATGAGAGAGAGAGAGAGAGAGAGAGAGAGAGAGAGAGAGAGAGAGAGAGAGAAAAAAAATCCTCTTTTTATCAACGTAAAACTATTGATCATTAATGTGATGCAAGAGACAGCATATCTTCTATTCTAAAATAATAATTTTGCATTATTATTTATAATGATCAAAAAGCATGTGCAGTGTAAGGATCAAATTAGGCCATTTTATTTACTTTAGGTATAGAAATTTCACTAAAGTCAAATAAAGCTGAAGTGCAACATCACATATTCAGTCTTTTTATTATAGTTTATGTTACGTCCCAGGTCTAGGATCCAGGAGAGTAACATAAATAAAGTTGTTACACCTGACTTCTGTTTTCTTTCTTTTTATTATTTTAAAACAAGTTGTTCAAACTGGTACAAGACATCAAAAAGGAAGCAAATTAACTTCAGGGTTGGGTCAAGGCCAAAATAACAAATAAAACTGAATCTACCCTTTTCCCAAAGAAAACTTATTGTCCTATCAAAGAAAAAGTTTACAACAAAGAAAATGGCACCCAACCCCCACGGCTTCCGTGCTGAAGTGCAATGATATTTACAGTGAAAAACGGCGAAACACTCAGCCACGTTAAGAGAAAAGAACCATCTACAAAAAAAAAAAAAAAAAAAAAAAGACAAGGTGGGTAAGGTGAGATACCACAATAAATAACACAGTATTAATTAATAAAAGTCACTACACAGAGTTAATTCTCTTTCCTATAAACAACCACAACAGTTTCAAACAACAGTGCTATGAGCAACATCCCAGATCCACGTCTCTGCCTTTTACTTTGGAGATTGCTTGAGAAAGGCACTTCACCTCTTTTAATCCATCGCCCACTACTAGCTGAAAATTGTGAGCAAAACAGGACAGCTGTTGCCGGGAACCTAGGGGAAAGTTCCTATCCAACGGTTCACCAACCATTTCCTCCTCCACCTCACTATCATCTGAGTCGTCTTCTGCCATCACAACTTCAAAAGCTTTTTTCATGTTAGATGCATTATCTGTGATAATAAATTCTACCTTATCACTTATATTGTATTCTTCCAATATTTCATCATGCAGCTACAATATTTTCAGCATTCTGAAGCCCTTTAAATCTTCTGCAGTCAAGGAGGAAGGACTTCAGAGTGTATTTATTAGCTGTGGAGTTACAAACATGAGCTGTTACTCCCAGGTAAGACCTCAATGTGCGATCTGACCATACGTCAGCCGTTACAGAGACGGTTTTCCGATCTGCCAGACTGGACTTAATACACTCTTTGATTCTGGTCACTAGTTGAGGTATCTGTTTTAAGATTATGGTTGATCTGACGATTGGGATGTACCTTTCATCAATGGTGTGCTGAAAATGTTGGAAATGTTGAGAGGCAGCAGCCAATGATAAGGTAATGGATGATGACTTGGTTTATGGCAAGTTACCGTACACTTGAACTTGCAATGTTTGCCGCTGGAATGTATCAATGGTCGGCTGTGAATCCCCCCGTTGCTGGCCTGCCCGATACCCCTGCAGCCTGGAGAGAAGAAATGCAGTATCCTCTATTAGTGCTGTAATTGAATAACAGGAAAACAATTAACTTTATTTTTAAATCATTATAGCAGACCTATCCACTGAATTGCAACACAGACTGCCTTTCTAGGGCTGCACAATGTGAGGAAATTCTGCGATGTGTGATAACAGTGTTTTTTTTTTTTTGCAATGACAATGACTCGTGATAAATAAACAAATAATTAAGTGTACATATTATTAGCACTTTTATTGCACATACTTACAGTAACGAATGTAACGTTAGCTGTCATCAACTCGCTTCTTCACTTCACCGCGACTGCTGTGTGTGTGCCTACGCTCATGTGTGTGTTCGTTAGAGGAGCTGACACATGAGCGACCGTTTAACACGTTTTGGTGCCCGTTGCTAAATAACATGTTCATATCAGTATGACAATAAAAATAAGATTCATCTTTCAGCCCTACTTTCTAACCTCATAAAAATACTCAAATGCAAATGCTAACTCTTATGATTGGGATGGAACATGCCTGCGGTTAGCTAGCTCCTGGCTTAACTTAACTCTCTTTGTGGTGGCAGGTTTCTGAAATGTTTTGTTGCAAAATTTGCAGGTGGCCTTGTGTTTCCTCCTCTTCAGTGCACTGTCGACAAATTCTCTGTGGTTTGTAAAACCAAAATGCCGCTGTTTGACTCTGGGCCTTTGCACTTTGTACACCGACGCATGTATCATTCCTATTTTGCACCCGCGCATAGCAGACTTTTCCCTCCACAGTAGCACGTCGGTAAGTTAGGAAATACACTTGCGCTCCCGGGGGCGGTTCAGCGCAAAGAGGAGGCGTGTTCCGGCGCAAACGTTCCTTCATGCTATTTTGCAGGTTTAGAAAACAATTGCGCCACTAACCAGGAAAAAATAGTTTAAAGTCAGTGGTGCGTTGCGCATGTTATTCATATGCTATTTTAAGGGCGCATGCTTGGCCATAATCAATGTAGCGTGTGCACAACGCGCATACACTTTGATTCTCTCATCTACGCAGAAGCAGCAGTTTTCATTTTTGCAAATCATACATTATTACGATAGATAGATAGATAGATAGATAGATAGATAGACAATTTATTATAAAAGCATACATCTAGCTTACACATGACAAAGCTGTTGGCATCTGTTTTCGGTCACCCAGCAAGGGGTCCCCAGCATCGAAGCAGAGTCAGATGAGCAAGTGGATTGTTGAGGCTATCTTATCGCTGTGTCGCCCTGCCACACTTCCTGCATGCCTGTCAGCGACTTACTTCATCCTATCAGAAGCTAGAGCTGCTTGGTTTGGGCATACTTTATAGTTTCCTAGTCATGACGTCACCTGCCTACACGTACGTCTAAACGTAATCACTCAAGTGTTCCCAAAGCATCATTCTCGATGCAGCATCTCATTCCCTTTTCAGGGAACCAAGGTTACAGTCGTAACCTGTAATTTGGTATATTTATTTGCTTGGTCAGTGTCTTTCTGGTTTTTGGTTCATCTGCTTTTTTAGACTGTAAGAACCTTTGACATAATTGAAATCTAATCTACACATAAAAAAAATATATACAGTGAGGAAAATAAGTATTTGAACACCCTGCTATTTTGCAAGTTCTCCCACTTGGAAATCATGGAGGGCTCTGAAATTGTCATCGTAGGTGCATGTCCACTGTGAGAGACATAATCTAAAAAAAAAAAATCCAGAAATCACAATGTATGATTTTTTAACTATTTATTTTGTAATAGTTTATGATCATATCTCGATCATATCACGATTAATACCGTTCCAAATTATTTTACGTCCTACCTGGATATATAAATAATCCCGCGGTAACTAAAGTGCCTATTCTTTAGTCGTGCTATTTAAGAGTTAGGTGAACAGTCTCTACAAATTCGTATTTTATTACAAAGATAATAAGGATTATAGATATAATAAATTTACCCTTCGTAGTATAAATCTACCTTTTTAGGTACTCTTCAACCGTGTTCGCTCTACAACAATAACCCTGTTGTAAGCTGCCTCTTTGGCTAGGCTATCAATCAATCAAAAGCACACACTGATTATTCATATATCAGAAATAATGCTTACCCTCCTGTCGTGTCTCTCAGTTAGGATCTCCCTGATCCAGAGGAAAGAAGGAGGCAAATACTCAAGAATCCAAGGTCCAGACAAGATGATTTAGAATAAATGTTTAACAATATTTATTAAAAGAATCAAAATTGAAAAGAACACTTGTTACAGATTATCATAGAGTACTGAACTAACAGAGAAATGCTAGCTAGGCTTAACAGCTTCTTGCTGTCCAGATTGCAGGGGTTCTGGATTGTAGATTGCAAGGAAGAGCAATTTGATTTCGTCCAGGTCTCTTCTTTTATAGTCCGAATTGAGAAATCTTCGTCATATTTACTATAAGGCACATGACTGCACGGGTCTTGTGATGACTGTCCAGTCATCAGCTTGCTTTCCGAAGATACAACAGTTCCTTTGTATTAGTGGACAAAGACCCTTGTCACTGTTCCCTCATGTGACTTGAGAAAACCAGCTATGGACAAAAACTCTTTATTCAAAATCATATTTTTAGAGGGTCATGTGTTTTAACAAACCAGCTAGTTCGCTGGGAATACCCTTGGTTATAGGCTTCTTATTGTGGCCCTTCCTTCTCTGACGTCGAGTCTGAAGTGTAGGTGAAGTGAGTGAAATGTCACCTGCAGATGGATTTTCCTCAAAATCCTCAACACCCCCTCTTGACATTGATTGAGCTTCTTTAATTCTTCTAAACTTGTTCAATCTAACTCTAGGTTTTCGTTTCGGTTTACTCACAAAATTTCTTACAGTAAATCTATCCATTTTGCTTACAAAATCAGTACAATACACGCTAGGTGTCACCTGATCAAATTCGATCTCATACAGGCGGTGACTAATTCCATCATTTTTACATATCATCACTTTTAATGAGTTGGCTTGATTCTGACTCATCCCTGCTTGAAGACACCAGGTTCTCAGACTCTGGATAACCGCCTGCCTTTGCCCCATTTTGAGTGCTGGCTGCCACTGAAATTCGTGTTTGTTTCGCCAGACTTTCGGCAGTTTGTCCAGATTTAACTGGTTTACTGCGAAGATGAGTCCTCTTTCGGCCACGTTCAGGGTTAAAGGTGCCACCGCCCAGTTCCCAGGGGCCTTTGGTAAGAGAACTACCTGCTGAGACATACACACAGCTATATTTAAATTTTTGTCCAGCACTTTCGGGTTGGCTTGGGTTATCCAGAATCCAATGCCTGTAAATAATTCCTATTATTGTTTTCAAGCCTCCATTTTTCTTTTTCTTTTGGTATATCCTGGGTTCCAGGTGATACCCAGTAGCCGTATAACTGTTTCTAGAACCAGCCTGCATCGATAGAATTTCATCGATTTTACAGCACCTAAATTTCATCTCAATGCACCATCTGAGGAAGCTCTTTGACACCCAAGGACCTCTAACATCCATTCTTCTTCCTCGTTGGGATATAGCCACTACCCCAATTTCATCCATTTTCACATTTTGTATTGCAGTACAGTTTGAACATAGATCTTGCCATTGACCCATCAAAAAACATCTTATTCTCAAACCTCCTGGAAGCATTCCACATATATCACAGTTTCTCTTAACTTCTACTACATTTTTTCCACAACTTTCATTTGAGATGCCATCCAGGAATCTCTTCCTCTGCTGTCCAGGGGTTGTTGTATCCTTAATTACAAGTTACAAAAAGGGTTTGTCAGCTCAATATTGAGACAACATTCTTTACCGGCTTTTATCAGTTTTGTCACATAAAACCAATCATTACTAACTATCATTATTGCTATACCACACATTATATGATCATCATAGTAGCTTGCAATAACCATCATCATAAATGCAGTTGCAATTACAGTTATTTCATAAACAGTCCTTTTTGTACCTTCCATTTCTACTCTCCTGGTGGCAAGTATCATAAGATACATAACCATCAATAGTGTAGAAGAAAATGCTATGTACTTTACCGATTGGAGCTCAAGATAATACTTCAGTAAATCACATGCAACAAGTATTATATTAAGTATTTCCAGTCCGATTAAGCTCCTAAGTCCAAAAATGGATTTTATCTTAGGGCCTTTCACAACTTGTCCGAGTAATATACCTGCCAGATTTAGCCTCTTCTCCAAATTAAATGAGGCTATGTTACATATTGCAATAGGAATTTGCCATAATCCTTGTAACCCCATAAACATCAATATCCAGTAAAGGATCAAAATGACATTGTAGATTATAATTTGAAATTTATTTACCGGCAAGTCAGAGCAAGTCGCATTGGAATTGTTTCCCCAATTTGGTCTGGTCATTGATTCCATGGTCAAATTTTTCAAAGAAAGCTCCTTAGTAGGTTCGATCAGTTCAGTCTGCTGAATTTCAGAAGAATGGAGTGATTTTTACGAGCCCTTAACTTTTTATGTTCTGTACGCTAGCCGCAGGCAGTTCTCCTTCACTCTCATTCTCTGACTCGGAGAAATCAGCTGACAGAGGAATCTTTCTATACTTGGCTTTGTTAGCTAGCTGTTTTAGCTTCTTACAATGTATGCATATTTTCACTAGTTTGATTAGGATACTTATTATTACAATGAATACTATCGTACCTCCCATACAGTACAGCACAGTTCTTATTATCTCCCATATGTCTGTCATTACATTCCATACATTTGTGGCCACTGCCTTAATTTTTCCCCCTATATCTTGAAATGCTGTTTTCGCTATTTTTCCGATCAACTTGATTAGGGTTACCTCTGAAGGGCTTCTGGTTTTTGACCAATAGTCAATCCTATGTATCCAATGCCCTCCAATGCTCTCTCCTTCCAGGTAACTGTCAACAGGGTGTAGTAAATCTTTCCATTCACTTATATAATTAATATAAGGTATAATAGCACATACCTTTCTGATTTGTACCTCTCCTGCCATTTGTTTTAGAATCAAGGGGGTGATTTTCAAGTTCTCTCCTACCCAGAGGGCGCCTTCCATGGCTTCAAAGTTGCATGACATGTGATTCCTATCAATGCCTCCCTTTGTCTTCCTAGCCCCATAAGACTGAAAGATGGGGGCACCAAAAGTTGCATGCTTCCAATTATTAAATAGGTCCCCAGTGCACAAATATTTTGTCTCTACCCTATCACTCCAAAATTCTATTTTCTTCGTATCCATTCTTTGACCTACCATCAATACTTCTGTTCCTAAATCAAATTCCTTAACACACTTCATGTTATAAGCTAATCTTTTTCCTTTTGAAGATTTTACTATATTTATTTCTTGTCGTCTAGTACATGGCTCTCCATACCAGTCCCTTCTGTGAAATTATAATTTTTCATTATCCATTTACGCCACATAGTAATAGTGTCTTTTTCATATTTTTCCATAAGGGTTTGATTCCAGGGAGCTTCAGCTTTTATGACACAATACCAAACTTTCTTCTCTGGGTTTAATTTACGAGCACACTGTTTTTTGTGATCAATAGTTGACCTGTCTTTGTTACTCGGCCAAACCATCTTCCCTAACCATGGACAACCTGGAACTTTATGGCACATAGGCGTAGCTCGAGGCTTATTGTAGCAGTTTATCCACTCTGTGGTTTTTGCGGGAATTATTGGTTTGGTTTCATGGATTGAATGAATTATAGTTTTATCTCCGAACTCACTCATACGAATCCAACGATCTATTGGTTTTGGCCCTGCGCGTTGCGCAGCAGGTGCCAGTGGACTTGACTTTGGTGACTCCATTTCTTCGGTCTCCTCTATATCATCTGCCACTTCTAAGTCATCTACCACTTCTAAGTCATCTGCAACTTCTAATTTGCCTTGATTCACTTCGTCTAATATTTTTAATCTTTTTATATTTGCTTTTCCTGTCTCACAATTCCATTCTAAAGTGGAGATTGTTTTTCCATACGAATATGTCCACCATACTAGGTCGAAGTTTATCACACTAATGTTTTTAGCTGCAGCTTCATCTATTTTCTGCCCTTTTAATAACACGTGTGTTTGATTCAGCACTTCAAGTTTATTCCATTTCATTACGGTTATCCCTCTCTCTGTTGTTGGGCCATACTCTGCTACTGATTTTAGAAAACTTCCTCCATTAGTACAATTCCAGTATTCTGGATCTATGTCTGCTATCCAGTTTCTCATTACTTTAGCATTATTTTCAGCATTGTATACTATTCCCGCTAAAATCAGAGGTGAACCTTCAACCATTATTGTTTGATTATAGCAGTATAATTCAACTATCTTTTCCATTTTAGTACAAGGGTAGACAGTATAGATTTCTTCTGTTTCTTTTGTTCCGAATCCAGCCAATATGGATATAAGGAGAATGAAAGCCATACTTATTCCTGCCATGACTTCCTGAAATTTCTCAGCTTTTTCCTCATGGATCCTTCTGTATATGGTTTTCAGCCTCCGGCCCCTTCCCCCTCTAGCCATGTTGCTGTGGGTGAGAGAACAAAGAATTGCCTGTCTGACCCTAGAAGTGTTTTCTGCGCAGCCAGTCCTTGAGTTTTTGTTTAATAGGTTTAACTTCTGTTATCCAATTAATATTAAAACCCTGTATGGCAAATCCAATGCCCATATAACTCCTGGTACAACAGAGATTCACCATCAGTCTTTTAATCATAGATGCATCATTTTCTCGATACTTAATTTTATAACAGGCTTGCCCAGTCATGATAATTTGACTTCTGGACATCCTAGTGATGTCAGTCTCTCTTACTCCCACTTCCCATGCTCTGGTTTCCCAGTTATGTTGTTCAATTAGGAAGTTCATTTTTTTAATTTCCGTAATAATCAATTGTTCGGCTGAGCTGCGTTCATACTGTCCCTGTCTTTTTACAAAAATGGTTTGCTTTGGTTCATTTAGATTATGTGAGATAACTCTTTCCCACGCATCTAAACAAGTGATCTGTCCCAATATTTGGCCTAATACGGATCCAATCTCTAGAGGGTCGGTATAAGAGGGATTACCAAGCCCTGACAATTCACAGTATCGATAAAGCCATGCTTGTTCATCTTCTTCCATTAATTGGAGTGGATTGCTAACCCATGAGGTCATTATCTTACCCTGGGAAACACATCCTATAGCTAATTTCGATTTCCGGGTTAACCAGACTTCTTTCTTACTGACTGTCTGGACCCATTTCCGTTCTTCTAGCTTTTCACATCTCTCGCATAGTTCTAGTCTAGAATCTCTAAACGTACATGAACATTTCGAGCCTAGTAAAATAAGTTTTTCTTCACATAAATTACATGTTCGGCAGACACAATTGGTTTCTCCTCGTTGTATCTTTTGAATGACCCATTTTTGTTTACCTAGTCTGCAGTTTCCGCACACTGTAATTTCGCCCAGGGCGCAGTGGCCGATTCTATTTTCCGGATTGTACCAGGAAAAAAGGTTTTGTTCTCCCATGCTAGGGAGTGTTCTTAAGCTCATTTTGGTTGGTCTAGACTCATTCGGACCTTCCCAAAGTAATTCTGCCACATCTGTTGCTTCACAAATACAACAGCTTGTGAATGGTATCAATCTACTAATGGTACCATCAGGGCAGTCTTCATGCCATTTTTTAACTCTTAGCAGTGCATATGCTTCATTTTGGCACCTGACCCATCCTGTTTTTGATTCAATAATGGACTCAAATACTACCTTCTTCATGATTATGCCTTAATTAAGTTCCTCAACGACCAAATTCCGTTATTTTCTAATTGTACAGTAGTATTTGAAGTAACTTTTGTAACCGTATCCACGGTTCCAGTTTTCTGCCTAAATCTCTTACCTCTGATTTTATGCAGTATTATTACTTGGTCGCCTACCTTAAATGGATTGGCGCTAAATTTTTCCTGCTCAGGCTGATCTTCGATTTTGAGTTCACTCGGTTTGATTCTGTAATTTAGAAAATGTGTACATTGATTAATCAACGTATCCCATTCGCCCACCTTTTCGTTCTTGATGAAAAATTGTTTACATCTTTTAACAGCGTTTTCTGCAATTCCATTGCTTTCCGGCTGGTATTTCACACTTTTTATTAATTTGACTCCGATAGAATTACAATATTCTTCAACTTCTCGTCCTGTAAGGTTCGGTGCATTATCCCCTCTAATTCGTTTAGGTGGTCCTCGAAACCTTATCCATTCCTTAAGTGCTTCTACGACTACCGAGCCAGTAGCTTGTTTGCACGGATATATCTGTAGAAAATTAGAACAGTTATCCACTATTACTAACAAGTGACAGTTCTTCATCTTCGTCTGGGGTCTGACCGGTCCACCCCAGTCCACTGACACCTCCTCATTCTCTTTATCTGTTTTTATTGATCCGTATTCATTAAACCTGCTGGTCATAACTTTTCTACATTCAGGACATTTTTTCCTGATTTTCAGGTAGGTTGTTTTTAGATTTTGTATGTTAAGCCCTGTGGCTTTACAATACTTTGCCATATAAGATAGGCTGGGATGCATTAAATCCATGTGCAGTTTTTCAACAATATTATTTTCACTTGTCTTAGTGATAGCTTTAATAACTTTTGTTGTTCGAACTGTCTTATGTCTAATATATTTGTCTACCTCTGCATTACCTTTTGCAGCTGATGTAGTTTGCACTGTGTGACTGCTTTGGTGTAACACCTGCGGTTTAACTTCCTCCAATAATATTGCTATTTCCTTCCATAAACTGTCCTGTTTTAATGGCTTTCCTTTAGCAGTGCAAAAACCATTCAGTTTCCAAGTGGCAACATACTCAGTTAGTGCTTTGTAAACATAATGACTGTCCGATACAATAATAGATTCCTTTGTCCCCGTCGCTTTCATATGCCTTAGGGCTTCCACCACGGCTTTCACTTCAGCCAGTTGTGCTGAGTCTTCATTAGACAATTGCCCCTTTTGTTTGAATACTATTTTTCCTTTTTCCTTTCTAATGAAGCCCCACCAAACTTCCTCATTTTCTTTAGAGCCATCTGTAAAATAACAAATATTAGCCCCTTTAGGGATTTCTGTTATTTTGTCTTTCTTGTGAAGTTTACTTTGGCCAAAGATAATTTGAGTATCCTGTAGCAATTTACTCCACTTTGCCCATGTAAATTGATGAATTTTAGGTGCCTCACTCACTAGGTTTTTAGATTCCCTCATCAGCTGAGTGATGCCTTCACCTTTTGATTCTACAATTATTTGTTGTTCAAGGGCTAGTGTTTTTATTGGTATCAAGCATTTAGCAATACTAGCTAAGATGTCAGCTGCTGATTTTGGTTCTTGTTTCAGCTGATTAGCAGGTTTCGGGTATGACATGAACTGTATTGGATTTTTCCTATCTTTTTCATTGTACAATACCAGTTCTATTTCATCCGCAGTATTTTCAACACTAACTACCAATTTTTGATCTGGTTCTCGTCTCGCTATTTTACCTGAGGTTAATGCTAAATCAATTAATTGTAGCCTAATATTTTCTAATTCATTGCTCCAATTAAATTCATTTCCTTTTGTGGCTCCATAAAGAGGTTTAGCTAGTTTAGCGTATCCTGGTATCAGATCCCTGATAAAATTCATGTGTCCCATGAAACTTTGTAAACTTTTTAGGTTTTTCGGGCTGTTTTGTCTCAAATCCTCCAATTTTTCTTTGGTAGTTTTTGAGAGTCCTCTATCCATCCCTGTCGTAGCAAAGCCTAAAAAATCCACTTCCTCTTTACCTATTTCGATCTTTTTGTAACTGGGCTTAAAACCTGCATTTATCAGTCTAGTTAACACTTCATCCAAGATTTTCAGGTGTTCACCTGGATCATCGTTTATAATTAAAAGGTCGTCAATATAAACTGTTACCGGCAAACCTGTCATTAGCGTGACGACAATAGACTGGAAGGCGTTTGCAGAATTTAAATAGCCTTGCGGGAGCCTTGTGTAACAATAGGCTTTCGATCGGCAGGTAAACGCAGTTTTAGCCATACTATTTTCAGCTAATGGAACTGTCCAAAAACCGTTGGCTAGGTCAATTTTAGTAAAAATTCTACCTTTAGGTAAACCATTAGTTACATCTTTTGCATTAATTAAGTATCTCCTGTCTGGTTCAGATACTTTATTCAAAGATTTGAAATTATTAACGACGCGGTAAGAATTATCAGGTTTAAGTACGGCCTGAAGCGGTGAATTAGTGATTGGGTTTTCTATTTCTTTAATCACTCCTAATTTTTCTAATTCTTTAATAGTTTCTTCAATCTCAGGTAAAGCTTTTTTATTGATTGGGTATTGCCTTTGTGGTTTATGCACACCTCCCTTGATTTCATACTCATATTCTTTACCTAAAAGGCCCACATCATTCTTAAATTTAGCTGCTCCTTTTTTATGTTTTTCAAGGATTTCTCTCAATTTATTTTTATCAAGCATGGTTTCTCGCACCATTCTCGATATCTCCCCTTTTAGGTCGACCATTTTCATCCATCTGACTGTTATTTCTTTATTAAATTCACCTACAATTTTAGTTGCATCCTGTAATGTCATGAGATTCTCTGATTGATTAGGAATAATGGCTATGTCTTTCCACATATACCAGTCAGTGTCAATTGGACCTTGAGCTTTATTAAAACTGTATACCCTCATCATGCCTTTTTGTTTAATGGCATCCTCAGGTAAGTCAGTAAGGCAACTAATCTCAGCACCTGTATCTAAAATAAATGTCCTACCATTGTAATCTATATAAAAGAAACCTTCATGTTCTTTAATTAGATCAGATTGGATGGTCGCTTTTCCTTCAGGGATGTCCTATTTTTGTGCTTTTTCAAGCTTGTTGTTTCTCACATATTTAGGCTTAGACTGTCCAGTACTGTACGATTTTTCTACAGTTGCTTTTTGTTTGGCCCTCTGTTCTCTGATTTTGTTTTGTTGTTCTGGAGTCAACCTGTCCCATTCTTCTTTAGAGACATATGTAGAGCTTGTTTGCTTACTGGCATTTTTAATGAATGGCGGTCTTTGTTCCAAGTTAGGCTTTCTCTGCACTCCTCTGCTCTGAGATCTGCCTCTCCTTTGGAAGTCAGTAGGTCTTAATTGGTCCCTTTGTTCTCTGAAACTTTTGGACTGCACTACATATTTAGGCCCTTGCTGTGTATAATGGCCTTGGGCTTTGAGTCTCTCAGACCGTCTCAGACCTTGCTGTTTACTATCTCCTTGGTAATTAGAATCTTGATTACCTTTTTTCTCTGCCTCATGTTTGGACCTCCTGTCATACCTTACCGCAAAGGTTTGTAATTCTTCCCATTTAGTCTCATGTCCACAATATTTCAAGTGTTGAAGACCTGGAAGATCTTTTTCAAACTGCAGCAATTCTTCCACAGTTTGCGCTGGGTCTTTTCCATCATGAGCTCTATTTTTGCAGAATATCAAAAGTCCTGTGCTTTTTATTTCTCTCAGTTTTTTGTCATACGTTTCTTTTTTAGTTTCCCCTGAAATGTTTCTCTTATGTAAGGAAACATCATTAATTCTTATATTTATACTCAATAGCTGATTAATCATCAGCTCTATATCTTCATCATGAATATTAAGCCTCTTGCCTAGGTCCACTATTTTCTGACAACTTCTCATGTTATCTTTCGGATCTAGTTTCATTCCATTGAACATTCCTATTTCTGTGGCTGTTATCGTATGTTTAGGTCTCGCCCTATTTCTCCTTTCATGCCCCTGGTCAGAGACTTCTTCCAAGCAAACAGACTCACTGGACACAGATTCGTCATAATAGTCACATTGTTCTCTATAAGTCCCTCTCATCTGAGGGCTTCTTTCTTCCTGTTTAATTTTCATCACAGAGGAGGCTGCTATTTCGGCTAAGTCTATGCCTAGACCCCCTCTGGGCCTATACTTTTCTTTTTCTTCCTCATAGTAGAGGTTATCATCTCCTGTTATTTTATTTCTTGTTGAAATTTCAGGTAACGGTCTCCTATAATAAATAGGGTTTTTTGATTCATTTAAAACTTCTCTTCTGAGTTCAAATATATCACCCATAATGGGGTCCCTTCCACTTCTTCCTCTGTTCTCTGACAGGGTCAAGCGAAGTAATAAAGACAGAGCTTTTTGACAAGAGTCTTTTTGTTCTGCGATCATATCCTGCTTAGCTTTTATGCTTGTGTCAGGCATATCCAAAATCTCATCAGATGTTGGGCCTGTTGCAGCTAGGAAAATTCTCTGCATATATTCAGGCTCTTCTCTTTTGATTTTCTCTTTCAGATTATGCCCTGGTTTTGTTAGAGTTTTTCTTCCCGCTAGATCGATATGTTCCCGAGCATAACTACTACTCTTTCTCTCTCGAGACAATGGTCTAGAATTTTTGTGATTAACTCTATTTCTTTGCGGAATGGGTTCATCCCACTGATACACTACACTTCCTTCACCATCCCACTCAGTTTCTTCACCTTCGGTGGTTGTATCTTCACCTCTTTTTTTAATGTGGACTGTTTTATTCATACTATTTAAAGTATGAACTAATTCATTTGCCAGCGGTATGTATTGAAGGCCAGGACTAGGTTCCTGGAAGTCTAGTCTTTTTTGAGCGCTAGGGCCAGGTTTTTCTACATCAGAAAAATAAATTTCTGTATCATGAGAATCCCTGCGCTTTCTCTGAGGCATCACAGTACCATCATACATTACTCTTGTCTTACCATAGTATACTTCTATACTAGGGTCTGTGGTTGGCTTATATGTTACTTCCAAACCAGGATCAAAATGAACTTTAATTTTGTCCCCTTTCATCCTAGTGCCATTAATTCTTTCTATTATAGCCCTCACATCTGCCGCTGAAGTGCAGATGAATTCCTGTCCATTATTTATCTCATAGTCTCCTATATACCATTCTTCATTTTTTTCTTTAGCAGTTTTTTGCTTTTGAAAATTATCACGTTTAGTTATAGTGATTTGGTATACGGATGCCTGCTGAGGAGCTGGACATACATTTAAATCATTTGGTAGTTGAGCCATTTGAGTCATTTGGGTATTTTAATTTGGAAATGCAGACTAGGAAAACTTTTTCTCTTTTTTAAGGAATTCTTTATCTATGTTTTACAGATACTCACTGGTTCTGCCGCGCGGTTTCGCTTTTTTCTTTTTAATAGGGCGTCCCCTATTTTATTTGCGAATTTTTTTCTGGGTCACTCAAGTGACTGATTTAATATCGATTTTTGCTCCGGGTTTTATTATATTAAAGACCGGCGAGCCCCCATGTAATAGTTTATGATCATATCTCGATCATATCACGATTAATACCGTTCCAAATTATTTTACGTCCTACCTGGATATATAAATAATCCCGCGGTAACTAAAGTGCCTATTCTTTAGTCGTGCTATTTAAGAGTTAGGTGAACAGTCTCTACAAATTCGTATTTTATTACAAAGATAATAAGGATTATAGATATAATAAATTTACCCTTCGTAGTATAAATCTACCTTTTTATGTACTCTTCAACCGTGTTCGCTCTACAACAATAACCCTGTTGTAAGCTGCCTCTTTGGCTAGGCTATCAATCAATCAAAAGCACACACTGATTATTCATATATCAGAAATAATGCTTACCCTCCTGTCGTGTCTCTCAGTTAGGATCTCCCTGATCCAGAGGAAAGAAGGAGGCAAATACTCAAGAATCCAAGGTCCAGACAAGATGATTTAGAATAAATGTTTAACAATATTTATTAAAAGAATCAAAATTGAAAAGAACACTTGTTACAGATTATCATAGAGTACTGAACTAACAGAGAAATGCTAGCTAGGCTTAACAGCTTCTTGCTGTCCAGATTGCAGGGGTTCTGGATTGTAGATTGCAAGGAAGAGCAATTTGATTTCGTCCAGGTCTCTTCTTTTATAGTCCGAATTGAGAAATCTTCGTCATATTTACTATAAGGCACATGACTGCACGGGTCTTGTGATGACTGTCCAGTCATCAGCTTGCTTTCCGAAGATACAACAGTTCCTTTGTATTAGTGGACAAAGACCCTTGTCACTGTTCCCTCATGTGACTTGAGAAAACCAGCTATGGACAAAAACTCTTTATTCAAAATCATATTTTTAGAGGGTCATGTGTTTTAACAAACCAGCTAGTTCGCTGGGAATACCCTTGGTTATAGGCTTCTTATTGTGGCCCTTCCTTCTCTGACGTCGAGTCTGAAGTGTAGGTGAAGTGAGTGAAATGTCACCTGCAGATGGATTTTCCTCAAAATCCTCAACAATTTGTATGATACAGCTGCAAATAAGTATTTGAACACCTGAGAAAATCAATATTAATATTTGGTACAGTAGCCTTTGTTTGCAATTACAGAGGTCAAACGTTTCCTGTAGTTTTTCACCAGGTTTGCACACACTGCAGGAGGGATTTTGGCCCACTCCTCCACACAGATCTTCTCTAGATCAGTCAGGTTTCTGGGCTGTCGCTGAGAAACACGGAGTTTGAGCTCCCTCCAAAGATTCTCTATTGGGTTTAGGTCTGGAGACTGGCTAGGCCACGCCAGAACCTTGATATGCTTCTTACAGAGCCACTCCTTGGTTATCCTGGCTGTGTGCTTCGGGTCATTGTCATGTTGGAAGACCCAGCCTCGACCCATCTTCAATGCTCTAACTGAGGGAAGGAGGTTGTTCCCCAAAATCTCGCAATACATGGCCCCGGTCATCCTCTCCTTAATACAGTGCAGTCGCCCTGTCCCATGTGGAGAAAAACACCCCCAAAGCATGATGCTACCACCCCCATGCTTCACAGTAGGGATGGTGTTCTTGGGATGGTACTCATCATTCTTCTTCCTCCAAACACGTTTGGTGGAATTATGACCAAAAAGTTCTATTTTGGTCTCATCTGACCACATGACTTTCTCCCATGACTCCTCTGAATCATCCAAATGGTCATTGGAAAACTTAAGACGGGCCTTGACATGTGCTGGTTTAAGCAGGGGAACCTTCCGTGCCATGCATGATTTCAAACCATGACGTCTTAGTGTATTACCAACAGTAACCTTGGAAACGGTGGTCCCAGCTCTTTTCAGGTCATTGACCAGCTCCTCCCGTGTTGTTCTGGGCTGATTTCTCACCTTTCTTAGGATCATTGAGACCCCACGAGGTGAGATCTTGCATGGAGCCCCAGTCCGAGGGAGATTGACAGTCATGTTTAGCTTCTTCCATTTTCTAATGATTGCTCCAACAGTGGACCTTTTTTCACCAAGCTGCTTGACCCCGTAGCCCTTTCCAGCCTTGTGGAGGTGTACAATTTTGTCTCTAGTGTCTTTGGACAGCTCTTTGGTCTTGGCCATGTTAGTAGTTGGATTCTTACTGATTGTATGGGGTGGACAGGTGTCTTTATGCAGCTAACGACCTCAAACAGGTGCATCTAATTTAGGATAATAAATGGAGTGGAGGTGGACATTTTAAAGGCAGACTAACAGGTCTTTGAGGGTCAGAATTCTAGCTGATAGACAGGTGTTCAAATACTTATTTGCACCTGTATCATACAAATAAATAGTTTTAAAAAATCATATATTGTGATTTCTGGATTTTTTTTTTTTTTTAGATTATGTCTCTCACAGTGGACATGCACCTACGATGACAATTTCAGAGCCCTCATGATTTCCAAGTGGGAGAACTTGCAAAATAGCAGGGTGTTCAAATACTTATTTTCCTCACTGTATATATATATATTTACGTCAAACTGACATTTACCACAAAATTGGACCTGACAGCTCAAATTATAAATATATATTTTTTAAGCCTACTGTTCTGAATCGGTGTAAGGTAGGGAGACAGTTTTGAACACTGATGTCTTGTGTGTGAACAAAATCAAAAAATGAAGCTGGAGAAATTGAATGATTTGACACGTAATTGCCTACTGCAGTTACTAGTGTGCTTGTTTAACAAGTGAAGTCAAGAAAACCACACCGGCACTAAGACAAGAGTCAAGAGTTTACTGTTTAAATATTGCTCAAAAGCTATTAAAAAGACTATAATATTTGTATAGTTCAGATGTTACTTACTTATACTTACAGCATGCATTTCATGTTTCAGACAAAGAAATAAAGTAATAAAAATTAATATAATTAATAATAATATTTTAAGTTATAAAAATTAAGCAACTGTCAGGTTTCAGACATGAGTGAAAAGTATAAATCAAAGCACTTCACTTGCCTTTTACTATGGTACTTGCAACTGGTACCTTGCCGGTAATTATGTATTACAATTTTTTAATGTAAAAGGTCTGTAAAAGTCTGACAGTCTATACAACAGTAAATTAACTTAATTACATTTTTATCAGTAGATCAATGCAGTAAATCTGCTTTATATTTCAAATTCTAATAGAAATTCTTTTTAACAGATCGTCGCTGCCCGATGAAACTCACGTATGTCCAAAACGGTTACTTTTCAGGAAGTGAAAAAAACACCGTAATTTCAAAAGCAGTTGAACGTAGCATTGTCATACTTGGTACGGCATCTTTAAATGTAACCATATTCTTGCCAGTGTAATGATATAATCCACATTTGACCAAAATCGAGTTTAAATGGACATACGTGCATATTTTACAGTAACGGTGGTCGATACGCGTTCTTCCGATCATTAATTAGAATGGCCAAGTCGCGTTTCATATTGACAGATGAATAGGCTACGCTCAGTTTATTAAATAGCCTACGTCTCAGTTTATTAAATCTCTCTTGCAAACTATGAAGGGACAATGAATCAACACTCATTGCTGGGCCGGCGCGTCCATATAGGCGAACTAGGCAATTGCCTAGAGCGGCACTTTTGTAAGGGCAGCAAAATGTGTGCCAACCGGGAATGAACAATTCACAAAATAGGCTAGGCTATATGATCATATAATCATACATAATCAGAGAGCCTTTTTCTTTTCGTTTTGAATTATTTCGTTTAAAGACTTTTCAAGCTTTGTGTATTTGATGTATTTCTCATGTCTGTGTGAGGCATACACTGAGTTTCGTTAAGTTAGGATGAGATGCGCTCCAGTTAACGTGCAATGCAAGTGACCGCGCGGGCGCCTCCATGATTATATTGTCTGCTATATATTTGCTTCTTATTTATTAAATCCACTCCAGGCAATTGGTTGATGAAAAATTTATTAAAATTAAGATACAATTTATACAAAACGAAATTCACTTTAAAGAAAGGTTTTCTACAAAACCAAACTTAATGAAGTGGTCAAAATCATGTTTGACCCGTCTCAAATTGTGCATCCTATTACTCGTGCTGTTCACTTTTCATACTTTTAACAGTATAGTAGACCTACAGACTCTATTTGTACAAATTGCTGCACATTCATTTAATTCTGCATTTTGCACACACAAGTTGAAAGGCTTCAAATCAAGTTCACGGATAATTGTGCGTGCATTTATTAATCATTATGATACTAAAATCATAACAAAGTAGGCTATGCTATGTACAAAAAAATACAGCCATTTCTGTTTTTTTCTTTAAAACAAAAAAACAAGCTGCACCCTTTTTTTTACATTTCATCTTTCATTCCGAAATAGAATAATGAATGAACGAAAAAGTACACGGACCCAACATGTAGGCTATTAGCCTTTTTACCCATTATCAATCTAAATTAATCTCGTTTTTAATTTAACTTAATTTAGTTTTTCTTTATTTAAATTTAGTTTTTCTTTATTTAAATTTCGGGTTTTTCTTTATTTAATTTTCGTTTTTTCTTTATTTAAATGTCATTTTTCTTTATTTAAATTTCGTTTTTTCTTTATTTAAATTTCATTTTTCGTTTTTTAAATTTAGTTTTTTTCTTTATTTAAATTTAGTTTTTCTTTATTTAAAATTCGTTATTCTTTATTTAAATCTACCCTTTACTGTGTCAGTAATTTATTAGTCAGGAAAATATTAGACTACCTTAAAAGTATTGCTTAAGTTAACAGACCCGTGCGTGAACATCTCCACAATAAAAAGTGACAATTACTTCGTCTAGACCATTTACCGGTAAATAACAGTTGTGAATATATTGCGAATATATAATAAACTTGAACAGTTGTCAAAAACAAACGTTTGCTGATACTTTACCTCACAGAGTTATTCGGCTATCCAATGCTGAGCTTCCAGAGACGCTTAGACCGGCGAGATGCCTCCACAGGGCGGGAGATACGCGGCGTGATTGACAGCTTTGACACCAAATGGATATACGTGAAAATCAGATGACATGATTTCACAACTTTTCATTGGTCATTTAGATATGTGAAGCATACTGTATACGGAAATGAACCTGGACATTCTATCCGTCGAAAAATCTCAAAATCGGCAAAATGGACATACGCGGTTTTCATCGGACAGCGACGAGATCCTAGAGAAGAAAAGTACACAAATATTTATGAAAATTCTGGAGGGGAATTTACAAACTTCATACAATAAAAAGATAAACCTTGAAATGGAAACGTTTAGTCAAAATAGAGACTGTCTTGTGGTTACATTTATATCTGCCCAATTCACTACATTTAAAATAGCCCTCTAGTTCAAATAAAATTGCTTATTTTCAGTGTATACTTTTACCAAATAGACGCATGATAAAGGGTGAGAAATACTTAAAAAAACATTAATATAAGATAAAGTGCTACAGTTCCCCCCCCCCCCCCATTTTTCTCCCTGACAATCAAGGGTAAGAATAGCATGCACAAAATGCCTCTGTGAAAAAGATACATGTGTATTTTAAATAAATACATAAATAATACAATACAGCAAGGTTTAGGTGGTTGCTAATAGTTATATTATTAATAGTTGTTATATTGTAAAACAAACAAACAAAAAACATTAAACTAAGGATTCACCTTTTTTCTACACCAAAATTTTACAAACTTTTGTCTTATCTCTTTGGTTTGTAAACCATATACTAAAGGATTTAGTCCTGGTGGTACAATATGGAACATTATACTAGCTAGTTTCCTGCTGTCAGAGTATTCTGGAAACCGATGGAGAAAAATAAAACTAGCACAAGAAACAAACATGATGATATAAACAGCTATATGAGTGCTACAAGTTTTTATGGCTTTGCTGTTGAGTGATTTGTTTTTGCTGGTTATGCATACATTAGCAATCTTACCATATGTTATAATTACAGACCCAAGTGAGAAGGTAAAGACAATCACAGTATAAACTATTCCAAACACATTATTAATGACAACATTTTCACAGGACAGTTTAAACAGTGAGGCATTGTCACAGAAAGGGTTTTCAATGTTAGACTTGCAACGAGAAAGGCGTATAGTGAGACCCAACAGAATTGACACCATGAATACTGACAGCCCCCAGGCTGATGCTGATAGTTTAATAACCATTTTATTGGTCATTATAGCTGTGTATCGGAGTGGATTACATATAGCTACATATCTGTCAAAGGCCATGATCATTAGCACATAATGGCATGCTACTGCAAATATATGCACAAAATAAGCTTGAATAACACACTCCACATATGTGATATAGCGCTGTGATGTTTCCCTTAACATGTCTTGCATTAAGCGTGGCAAAATGACAGTTGTACCAAGTATATCATTTAGCGGCAAGTTACAGAACAGAAAATGCATAGGATGATGTAGATTCTTCTCTGTTGAGATCAGAATTATAAGTCCAATGTTGGAGACCATTATAAAGACATAAACCAAAAGAAGCAAGATGAAAACAGGATAAGAAGATTGAGTTGTAACTTTTAGTCCCTCCACGAGGAGAATGCTGTTTGTGAACGTCAGGTTGTCCATTGGCTGCCCTGTACAATCCTATACCTATAGAGTACCTTACCAATAGAGTAGCCTAACAAAAAAACAAAAACAAAAAAACTTGTCATTGTCATTTATAACATTTCGTCTGATACTGCTGCATTCATCTCTGCATTCATATATACTGTTTCAAGAAATGTATATTAAATGCATACAGTATATCCCAAATGGTTCACAAATGCACATCTTGTCATCTGAACATTTTCATAGTGCAGCACACCATCAGCATGAACTCTTGTATCACCACATAGTAAGTTGTAAAAATCAAAGAACCTGGAAGCTGTTTTTGCTACAAAGTTATGCATTGCATAATTTAGTTGTCTAATAAAACAATACTTACTCAACACCCTGTTATTATCAAGAAAGACAGTCAAGTTTCTAGATGTTAAGTGAAAAACTGTTTACATGCCCTTAGCTTTTATTTTGTTTAACAGTGTTTATGTGATGTTGTCATCATCCCACAGGGGGAAACTTATTTATAGCCCTTGTTGTCATGATCAAAGTCACTGTAATGCATATTACACTGTACTGTGTGTTGTATGCGTGATAATGTATCTGCAAATATTATGTTAAATTTTAATGTTCTGTTTACCTCAAAATTTTACTCACTTTCATATCATTCCAAAACTGTATGACTTTATTCTGTGGAATATAAAATAATATTTTGAGAAATGTTTAGTGGACATCAGTGGGCTTCAATTCTATTTGGTTCACAGCATTGTTCAAAATGTATTTATTTTTGGTTCAACTGAGGAAAGAAAGTCAAACAGGTTTGGAATGACAGTTGGATGTAATGTTACAAGTAATGACAGTTTTTGGTGTAAATTATATTAATTTAGCAATAGAAAGCTTTGTATGTGCTATTAAGAAGCTAAGCCCTGTTTGGAAATTTAAGAGAATTGTGTGACTAGGTGGTACTTTTTTTTTTTTTTTTTTTTTTAAGATGGGGAAAACCTAAGCTAACCAAACAATAAAAACAGTTTTTTTTTTTAGTTTTTTTTTTAAAAATATAGATAAAATAAAATAGACTTGCAGGACAGTGAAATTCAATTACTACAAGGGTTGGACAATGCAATTGATACACTGGCTAATATATGCCTGGTTTTACAGACAAGGCTTAAGCCTAGTCCCATAATAAAATCCATGTTTGAGCTGTCTTCACTGAAAGCAACTTGCAACTGATGCAACTGATACACTGGCATAATTTAAAAAAATTAACAGGGAAATCATGCACCATCAATAAACCAATAAAATTGAATATAGATGGAAATGTAACCCATGAGCCAAGTAAAGTGGCAGCAGCATTTAATTGTTATTTTATTAATTCCATAAATGCTCTATCTCAGAATTTTGCCAGTTCAAATTACTCTCTTACTCCTTTAGATACAGGTGCCCCCATTATGACTTTTAGAGAAGTGACAAACTTTAAAGTGAATTCAGTCATCTCTTCTCTTAATGGTTCAATATGGGATGGACACAGCATTTATAAAAACCCATAAGGAGGCACTTATTCCATCTATTACGAAAATTATTAATTGGTCAATTAATGAAGGAGTGTTTCCCAGTTCTTGGAAAACTGCAATAATAACACCAGTATTTAAATCCGGTGATCATAGTGTCATCAGCAACTATCGACCGATAAGTATTCTTCCAGCAGTCTCCAAAATTGCAGATAAATTTATATCGGAACAGATTACAATGCATTTAAATGCAGGTTCCGTCCCATTACATCCGATGCAATTTGGATTTAGAAAATATCATTCTACGGAAACGGCTAATGTCTTTCTGTTGGAAAATATAAAGGCCAAACTGGAGAAGGGTGGGGTGGTCGGAGCTGTTTTTCTTGATTTAAAAAAAGCTTTTGATTCGGTTAATCATGAGGTCCTCATTAATAAGTTATCTAAATTGAATTTTTCATCAGATGTTATTAAATGGATAAAATCATATGTTACAGACAGAAAACAATGTGTTCGTGTGGATAATAACATCTCCCAAATAACTGACATTAATTTGGGTGTACCCCAAGGTTCCATTTTGGGTCCCCTTGTCACAGTGTCTGGTTTGTGTATTCCTGGTGTCCACTAGAGGTCGTCTTCCCCACGGTGTCATCCACACTATGAACTGCATTCCCCACAATCCTTGTCTGTACCAATCACTGTTCATTGCACTCAGCTGTTCCCCGTCATTATTGTTCCCAGCTGTTCCCTGTTTCATTGTTAGTTCTGTGTATATATACCCTGGTTGTTCAGTGTTTGTCACAGAGTCCTTGTCTATTATCACACCACTTCTGAGTTCTGCTTTGTTGCCTGTTTTGTATTGTTTTATGTTTTGGATTGCTTCGTTGGTTTTGACCCCTGCCTGGACTGGATTTATGATTACGAATTACCCTAATAAATGCACTTGGATCTTACCTGTTTCCCGTGTGTGTTCGTGACACCCCTGTTATTCAGTTTATATATCAATGATCTACCTGAGGTCTGTCCACCTACTGTCACCTGCCAGATGTATGCTGATGACACTGTCATATATCTACATCAGTGGCGATTCTAGACCACAGTAACTGGGGGGGCCAGGCAGGGGCCACTTGTGCTTTTAAGGGGCACACCTTTAACATTCATCTTAACCTATTTTCAGTATTATTTCAAGTCATTTTTCACCATGAAAATCATATGACTGCAATCTCTAGAAAAAGCGCTTTTTTGCGTCATACGTAACTGAGCAAAGAGAGCGAGGGGGATATCTTCGATCAAGTGAGTCACTTGCTACCTATAGTGACATCATGCCTTCAGTGTGCATATTGTATGTAGTTCTTTGCAAACCTATAGTGGCATCATGCCTTCAGTGTGCATATTGTATGTAGTTCTTTGCAAACCTATAGTGGCATCATGCCTTCAGTGTGCATATTGTATGTAGTTCTTTGCAAACCTATGGTGGCATCATGCCTTCAGTGTGCATATTGTATATAGTTCTCTGCAAACCTATGGTGGCATCATGCCTTCAGTGTGTCTTGAACAACCACACATAAAAGGTTGCCCATATGTCGCTCTCACGTCTGTGGTCATGAAGTCGTTTGAAAGACTGGTGTTGGCCTATCTGAAGGACATCACTGGACCCCTTCTGGATCCCTTTCAGTTTGCTTACAGAGCAAACAGGTCTGTGGATGATGCAGTCAACATGGGACTGCACTATATCCTGCAACATCTTGACAGACCTGGGACTTATGCACGGATCTTATTTGTGGACTTCAGTTCGGCCTTCAATACCATCATCCCTGATCTTCTCACAGCCAAACTGACTCAGCTCTCCATGCCATCCTCAATCTGTCAGTGGATCTCCAGCTTCCTGACAGACCGGCAGCAGCGAGTGAGACTGGGGAAGCTCACATCCAGGACCCTCACCATCAGCACTGGCGCCCCCCAAGGGTGCGTTCTCTCCCCACTGCTCTTCTCCCTGTACACTAATGACTGCACTTCTAAAGACCCCTCTGTCAAGCTCCTGAAATTTGCAGACGACACCACCGTCATCGGTCTCATCCAAAATGGTGACGAGTCTGCTTACAGACTGGGGGTTGAACAGCTGGCTGTCTGGTGCAGCTATAACAACCTTGAGCTGAACACGCTCAAAACAGTGGAGATGATTGTGGATTTCAGGAGAAAATCCCCAGCACTCCCCCCTCTCACCATCATGAACAGCACTGTGGAAGCAGTGGAGTCATTCAGGTTCCTGGGCTCTACCATCTCTCAGGACCTGAAGTGGGCAAATCACATTGACTCCATTGTGAAAAAGGCCCAGCAGAGACTGTACTTCCTTCGCCAGCTGAAGAAGTTCAATCTGCCACAGGAGCTGCTGATCCAGTTCTACTCAGCCGTCATTGAGTCTGTTTTAAGCACTTCCATCACTGTCTGGTTTGGTTCAGCTACCAAATCGGACATCAGGAGACTACAACGGACAGTCCGGACTGCAGAGAGGATTATTGGTGCCCCCCTGCCAGCCCTCCAGGATCTGTACTCTTCCAGAGTGAGGAAGAGAGCAGGTAAAATCATCACAGACTCCACTCACCCTGGACACCCCCTGTTCGAACTGTTACCGTCAGGACGGCGACACAGATCACTGGCCACAAGAACATCCAGGCACAGGAACAGTTTCTTTCCACAGGCCATTTCCCTTCTGAACACTTAACATGCCCCCCAAGGCATATGCCTGCAAGTGCAATACTCCCACTGTCTAGTGCAATATTCTCTTAACTCAGGTGATATTTATATTTATATTATTCATACTACTCAAAATACTGTAAATATGTTCATAATCTGTAACATGCACTAGACTCCCACTGTCTAGTGTAATATTCTCTAACTCAGGTGATATTTATATTTATATTATTCATACTTCTCAAAATACTGTAAATATGTTCATAATCTGTAAATGTTTATTCAGACTAAACCCAACTGTGACCCCTTTTTTTTACTTTTTATACTATTTTATTTATTTTTTTATATATTTTATTCTTAGAATTTGTATTACTATTTTTCTTGTTGTATTTGTATTTGTATATGTGCACTGGAAGCTTCAGTACCAAGAAAAATTCCTTGTGGGTGCAAGCACACTTGGCAATAAAGCTCTTTCTGATTCTGATTCTGATTCTGATATTATATTGGTATTTTATTGTATTTGACTGCATTTGCATACTTGACTGTAGATAGCTTTATGAGTGAAGTTACCAACACAATAGATTGTCTCTGTCTCTCTCTCTCTCTCTCTCTCTCTCTCTCTCTCTCTCTCTCTCTCTCTCTCACAAACACGCATACAGACACAGAGAGAGAATGTTAACTTGTGTATAAATTCCCAATTTCTATTGATGTATTTGCACTTTTAATCTTGCTGAATTCTACAAGGCAAATAAATTAAGTTAAAACTTAGTTCCCCGGCCCCATTCGTCTTTGTAGGAAAATGTTCTATTTTGTCTTTATTATTTTATATTTTGTCAGAATGCACCAGAATGCTTCGTTTGTATGTGAAAATCAAAAAAAAAATCTTCTGGGGAAGGATGCCCCCAGACCCCCCTACAGGGGTTTGGTTTAGCCCCCCCTAAAATATAATTCACCAGCCGCCACTGTAAGTACATAAGTGCATAGAGCGTTATTTGGGACACAACTACAGTGAAACTAATACCAGCGCTTCCCCTCATACCAGCGAATGAAGAAAACAGAGCAGCATTTAAAGATCATTTCCGATGACTGACATCACAGAAGATATTACAGGTATTTTGGTGCTGATGTGTGAATGGTCTCTTAACAGTAAAAAGACTGGAAACCATTGCTTGTGTGAACACCATATTTGTGTATTAACTGGTAAAACCTGTCTGGTAATTTTACGGTAATTTAGTTGGATTACTTTGTGAAAGGGTCTAATGTAATATAAGATAAAAAAGTAGCCAACTGCACAAAATGATCGACTTTTTAAAAATATAATTAATATAATATAATATAATAAATTTATATAATATAAATGTATATAATATTTATCTTGCTTTAAGCATGTTTGGATATTGTTGCTGAAAAGTAATCAACAGATTAAAAAATAATAATAATCCTCATGCAAAAGAAGAAATGCATCAGTATTTTTCTCCTAATTTAAATGTGAAATGAAACCACTTTCACCTCCACGCACATACACACTTGTCTGCCTCTCATGCATTCTGTGTTCTTGAAGGACCATGTCTTTGTGTGCATCTCTGATAAGAGATGGCCACTCTTCACCATCACTGATTATAGATCCGCCTTCAGAGATACTGTCAGCTATACTGATCACACACGACAGCACAGCAGACGCCCTCCCACTAGCCTCTATCTCACTGATCTGAGAGCAGCTGGCCACTTGTGTCAGTCATTAACATATGAAAGGTCTTCACACCTAATAGTTGTCAGTCCTCTCACACCCAGCAGTGTTTCAGCTGTATATGTCCGTGAAATTTCACGGATTCCTGTATATGTTCGCATATGCGAGGTTTCCGGGTTTATCTGGAAATATACTGTTCCATGTTACTCTGATCCGCTTTTTCCCACATACATCCGGCAAACATCAAATTACACAGGAGTTTACCATGCCCGTATTTTGCCGGATTTGAGTCTTTTCATGCAGTGTCATACATGGAATACCATACCCACAGAACTAAGGAACAACACATCTATTAAATCATTCTCCAAATCCATAAAACATTGGTTATTGTCAAATCAAATATGCTGCCATAATACAGAATAATATATTTGCATTCATCGTTATAGTGGTATATGTGTGCTTATACTGCTCCGCGCTTTGCTCTATCGCTTTTATCTTTTATCTTCTATACTTTTATAATTTGAGCTCCTTTTATCACCTAATTTTAACTTCAGCAAATCAGCACAGTGCTCAAACGACAAAGTTTGGATTACTACAAAAACGCAGAATTCTTCTACCCGACCAGCTTACATTCCGGGGAAAGGAAAACACAACTGCCTACAAGGATAAGAGAGAAAATGCCTCTTCTGGAATCTATTTGCTGCACTAACTGCCACAGACTTTTACAAAGGATTGCAGTTCTTGAAACAAAGTTATTTACGGGACCACCAAACCAGATGGAACACACAACAGAGCTTCGTCATGGACGCCCTCAGCATATAGCCGGTGAGTCCCATGAAACTAGTGCTCCTCGACAGGTAGAGAAACAAGCCGATCGACTTACAAACCGATGGCACAAACAGGGAGCGAGACCCAAAGGCACTCGAGACATCAGATTGTCACGAGCCTCACATATTACCGCAGTAGCATCCTCTACCCCAGATACAGCTCTGACAAAGATTGCAAACACTGGTCTCCCACCAACACCTATACATCTTGAGAACAGATTTGAAGTACTAATGAATGTAAATGAGGAATCCCCAAACGCGATGAATGTGATCGAACACAGACTGTATCAGCCAGTAGCTAACACTGATGCTAACTGGCGCTCAAGGTCGAGCAGACAGCGGCACTCAGCTCAGAGCGCAGCCGAGCCCAGGACTCTGATAGTGGGGGACTCCATAATCAGAAACATTAGCTGCAGGGATACAACTACGTGCTGCCTTCCACAAGCAACAACTTCTGATATAAACAGGGAACTTCAGAACATTCTAATGAAACATAAGACTGCAAATCGACTCATCATTCATGTGGGGAAGAATGACATTCATAAAGAGCAGTCAGAACTCCTTAAGAAGGATTTCAATTAACTTTTTGAAACACTTAAAAAACTGAAAGTTCAGACATTCATCAGTGGACCACTCCCAGCAAGAGGAACAAACAGGTTTTCACGGTTGCTTGGGATTAATACATGGCTGCAAAAAACCTGCAATATAAAAGGAGTAAACTTCATTGACAACTTCAATCTCTTCTGGAGTCAGAGACAACTATTTCATCGGGATGGCCATCACCCAAACAAACTTGGTTCAAGAGTGTTAAAGGACAACATCTACTTCTCCCTCAATCATCCTTCTGCAGTGTGTGCCAATCCACTCAATCAGAACGGCACACACACACCTGGACACAGTATGAATGACCACAGGACTTCACTTCATGATGTTGACATATCACACAAGGACAATGATAACACCACTGAGCCACAACAACCTCTGCTCACGGACACAATCTCAGCTGAGCCATGCCCACAGAGCTCACCACAGACAGACACATCAGAACTGCTCCAAGATTCAGCACCCAAAGACGACTTCCTGGAAAACAGCCAGGGAAGCCAGGACAGCATATCACAGCCTCCTATAACACCAGAGCAACAGCCCCTTTCACCAGACACGTTCTCCCTCTCGCCAGCAACTCCACTTCTGTGCTTCTCACAGAAAATGGAAGAACTGGTGCATGCTGGAACCAGACTATCACACTCTTTTGCTGCAAGCCCCCAGATATCAACCAAAAAACGTCGGGCACCGCTACCACCAAAGCCTGCAGGCCCAGCTCGCCCTCCCCCTGCCTCTGTGAGAGCTCTTCGGCCTCTGCCACAACGCCAGGGCCCACACCCTCCTCCATCTGCTCGAGGTGAACCAAAAACAACTGATACCAGCTCTCAGTGATGTGTGTCGGGTCCCCGCTTTGATAACAGTAACTTTCTCAAATGTTTACAGAACAAGCGGGAACCCAGTGTGCCTGTATCTTTCTCTATTGCTGTTCTATTACAAGATAGAAAGTCTAAGGCCTTCAATAGCCGTACAGCAAACTCAACTAATCTGGTGCCTATTGCACGTCTAACTAAGATTGGTGTAGGGAAAAAAAGTAAGACTGTTAAGTTAGCAATTTTAAACATCCGCTCACTTAAAAATAAATCACTTCTAGTCAATGACTTAATAACCACAAACAACCTGGATTTTATGCTTCTAAATGAAACCTGGCTAGAAGACAGCTGCAGTGCAACAATCCTCAATGAAACATCCCCTCCTAACTTTACTTTTATGAGTGTCTGCAGAGCTGTTAAAAGAGGTGGGGGTCTAGCTGCTCTTTTTAAAGATATCTATCAATGTAAGCAAATATCATTTGGGAACTACACGTCTTTCGAATATCTGGGTATTGTATTAAAAGGTGCTCCACGCATTTTACTCATCATTATTTACAGGCCTCCAAAATACTCTCCAGCCTTTGCTGAGGAATTTACAGAACTGTTATCAACAATTACCTCAGAGTTTGACTGTTTTGCCATTGCTGGAGATTTTAACATTCACATAGATAATGCAGAAAACAATATGGCAAAAGAAATCAAAACTGTTTTAAAAACTTTTGATCTGACTCAGCATGTACATGGACCCACACACAATCATGGACACACTCTAGATTTACTTATCAGTAAGGGTCTAAACATCTCATCGATTGTTATTAAGGATGTAGCACTGTCTGATCATTTCTGTATTTTCTTTGATATATTGATCTCTCCTGCCACTGAAGCTAGATCTGAGTCTGTCAAGAAGAGATGCTTAAATGAGAACACTAGTGTACTATTTATGAAGGCTATATCCTTAACACCAAGCATATCTGCTGACTCTGTTGATTTTCTCCTTGATTCTTTTAACTCAAAAGTTAAAAGTGCAATTGATGATATTGCTCCTGTGAAAGTCAGGAAGAAGAGTGGCAGACAAAAAGCACCTTGGAGAAACTCAACAGCAGTGCAAAATATGAAAAGACAATGCAGAAAAGCAGAGCGCATGTGGCGGAAGACAAAGCTTGTAGTCCATTATAACATCTACAAAGACAGCCTTCATGCTTTCAATATGGAACTAGGCAAAGCTAGACAGACTTTCTTCTCAAATATTATAAACTGCAATTTAAACAACACACGCACTCTTTTTGCTACTGTAGAGAGACTGACAAACCCCCCAAGCCAGATTCCCAGTGAAATGCTCTCAAACAGCAAGTGCAGTGAGTTTGCTTCTTTCTTCTCTGACAAAATCAATAATATCAGAAAGGTGATCAGCACATCCTTGAGTTGTGCTGGGGTCAGACAGATCAGACCACCTGAAAAAGTAGTAACTTTGTCTGATTTCAAAAAAATTGATGGCAAAATTTTGGTAGAAACCGTACAGCACCTTAAAACATCAACATGCGCTCTTGACACACTTCCCACATCTTTTTTCAAAAGTGTGTTAAACAGTTTAGAAGCAGATCTTCTAGAAGTGGTAAATGCCTCACTTCTCTCTGGGAGTTTTCCAAACTCCCTGAAAACTGCAGTTGTCAAGCCCCTCCTGAAAAAGAACAATCTGGATAAGACCATATTAAGCAACTATAGACCGATCTCAAATCTTCCTTTCATAGGCAAGATCATTGAAAAAGTTATCTTCAATCAGCCGAACAAATTCTTAAGCTCGAATGGATACTTTGATAATTTTCAATCTGGTTTCCGACCGCATCACAGCACAGAGACAGCGCTCATAAAGATAATAAACGATATTCGCTTAAATACTGATTCAGGCAAATTATCAGTGCTGGTACTACTCGACCTCAGTGCTGCATTTGACACTGTCGATCATAACATACTTCTTGACAGGCTGGAAAACTGGGTGGGGCTTTCTGGGATAGTCCTAAAATGGTTCAGGTCATACTTAGATGGGAGAGGTTATTATGTGAGTATAGGAGACCATAAGTCTGAGTGGACATCCATGACATGCGGAGTCCCTCAAGGCTCAATTCTTGCGCCACTCCTGTTCAACCTGTATATGCTCCCAATGAGCCAAATAATGAGAAACAACCAAATTGCTTACCACAGCTATGCAGACGACACACAGCTGTACTTAGCCCTATCGCCTAATGATTACAGCCCCATTGACTCCCTGTGCCAATGCATTGATGAGGTCAACAGTTGGATGTGTCAAAACTTTCTTCAATTAAACAAAGACACAACTGAAGTTATTGCATTTGGAAACAAAGATGAGGTTCTCAAGGTGAACGCATACCTTCTCTCTAGGGGTCAAACAACTAAAAATCAAGTCAGGAATCTTGGTGTGACACTAGAGTCAGACCTTAGTTTCAGTAGTCATGTCAAAGCAATAACTAAATCAGCATACTATCATCTGAAAAATATTGCAAGAATTAGATGCTTTGTTTCCAGACAAGACTTAGAGAAACTTGTGCATGCTTTCATCACCAGCAGGGTGGATTATTGTAATGGACTCCTCACTGGCCTTCCCAAAAAGACCATAAGACAGTTGCAGCTCATACAGAACGCTGCCGCTAGGATTCTGAGCAGAACCAGAAAATATGAACATATCACACCAGTCCTCAGGTCTTTACACTGGCTTCCAGTTAGATTTAGGATTGATTTCAAAGTATTATTACTGGTATATAAATCATTCAATGGCCTAGGACCTCAATACATTGCAGATATGCTCACTGAATATAAACCCAACAGATCACTCAGATCATTAAGATCATATCAGCTAGAAATACCAAGGGTTCACTCTAAGCATGGTGAGTCTGCTTTTAGCTATTATGCCAGCCACAGCTGGAACCAGCTTCCAGAAGAGATCAGATGTGCTCCTACAGTGGTCACATTCAAATCCAGACTCAAAACACTTCTGTTTAGCTATGCATTTACTGAATGAGCACTGTGCCGCTGTTCGTCCGACTGTACTGTACTGTATTGTATTTCATTTTATTTTTCTAAACTGTTTTAATTATTCTTATTTCTTTTTATTATTTTAATTTCTTCTATGTAAAGCACTTTGAATTGCCATTGTGTATGCACTGCAAAAAATGCTTTTCTTACTTAGTATTTTTGTCTTGTTTCCAGTCCAAATATAAAAAAATTCTTAAATCCAGATGTTCTAAATTCAAGAAATTCTTAAATCAAGATCTTTTACTAGATAATTAAAATGCCATAAGATATTATGTTTTGTTTTCAGGGAAATAAATGAAAATTAAGTGAGTTTTTGCTTAAAACAAGCAAAATGATCTGTCCATGGGGTAAGAAAAATAAACTTGTTTTAAGATTATTTTTCTTACCCCATGGACACAAAAATGTGCTTGTTTTAAGCAAAAACGCACTTAATTTTCATTTATTTCCCCTGAAAACAAGACATAATATCTTATCTAATTTTACTTATCTAGTAAAAGATCTTGATTTAAGAATTTCTTGAATTTAGAACATCTGGATTTAAGAATTTTTTGATATTTGGACTGGAAACAAGACAAAAATACTAAGTAAGAAAAGCATTTTTTGCAGTGTGAAATGTGCTATATAAATAAACTTGCCTTGCCTAAACTTGCCTTATATGTTGTTGATGTATTCAAATGTGTGTCTATACATTTATCCGTGTCTACTGTGTATGATACTTGTCTTTGTTTTGTTTGTTTTGTTTGTTTTTTTTTTGTTTTTTTTCATCAACCTGCCAGGGGCCTGTACCATGAAGGTAGCTGAACAAACTCGGGGTTACAGGATTGGTTTTGAGTTGACAAAACCAAACCGATGCAATCAGGCTTTATTGGTACTATGATGCAGCTCATCAACTTTCTCTGTCAACTCAGGCTTTGATCCTCAAGCTATGATTACTCCACGCGCGCGTGCACATAAAAGAGTGACGTCGACACTGAACAACCAATCGTGGGTAGAGCGAGAGCAATATATTTTTCCGCGGAGGAGCAAGAGATAATCATTCAGAATTACGATGAATTTAAATATGTATTTCAAGCTCGAAACAATACGGTCTCTGCTGCCAAAGCAAGAGAAGACTGTTGGAGAAAGATTGCTGATTGTTAATGTGTAAGTTAAACAAATAGGCTACGTTCTATATTTATGTAAAATGATGTATATATGTATGTGTAGCCTATACGTGTAATATAGCCTATTTGTATAATATATAAAAATGTGCATGTACTAAGAAAGATTCATATTCATTGATTTTTAGATGCAACCCCAACTCCAAATGTTCTTGGCAGCAGATAAAGACAAAATATAAAAATATAATTCAAAGTGGTGAGTATTTACCACAACCTTTTATTATTTTTGTGAACATTTTATCACAAACACTTGTTTGCAGCAAACAGAAATAAAGAGTTAAATTCAGAAAACCAGAATACACTGTGGCGGTTAGGGTGAGATAACCGGTTGGCTCTGAGTAGGTAATAAGGGACGGCCGATTATGGATGGGATTACAGGTGCTGTACAATCTGACCCTGGTGCTGGCTCCTGTAAGCAAGTAACACTGGGTAGGTGTGCAATACATTACTACTTTTTTAAGTTTTAAATACGGCTGACTGTATGTTCTGCAGTAAAGGGAAATACAGTGTCCCTGTTGAAGCCAGCACACATGCACACAGTCTCCCACACAGAGGTCAGTATGCAGCAGACAGAACACCAAACATAACCTGCTTTACAACAGTTATGCTTTACATTGGCCTATTTTTATTTATTAGGGTGGAGGAAATGATGAAGACACTCTGTCTGTGTTCTCAGACAGTTGCTGATGTGAATGCACTGGGCTTTTTATTATGGCCAACATTTGAATGTGTGGCATAAAAAGGGACTGGCCCTTACACATCTCTTTTATTGTGGGATTTTTCACAACCTGCCCCAGAAAATGAGGCCTCTTCCTCAATGGGCTTCAGAAAAAATGTGTAAGGATTTAAAACGCTTGACACAAATTACAGTCAGTCCTGTGTTTGTAGGAAGTCAAGGAACTTTTTGTGATTTGATGAGCCTCCAGAAAACTTGTAATGATCATGTTTGTGGTGGAATTATGTTTCAGGTGGAAACAGACTCAGTCAGGGCCCTGTACAAAAGGAGTCTTGAACTAGACTGCACACTAAATGAGTCTTGAACTAGAGACTGTTCACTAAAGGAGCTGGACTGAGCTGAGGAGTCTCTGATCAAACAGCTGGATAAAACTGATCTCAGTATGTGAACTTATTTAACCAAGTAACACTTTAGTATGAATATTTATTAATGCAATTTTGTCTTGCTCTCTTTCTCCCTCCCATCCCACAAAACCAATAAAAACCTATCTGCAGTTTCACTGTGCTTTTATTAAGTGTAATATTGTATGGTGATTGCATCTACATCTGCACCAGCTGGGCGGTCCGCTCTGGTGACTCTGGAGCGCCGAACACAGGTGAAACGTGCCTTTAGGAGGTCAAAGGTCATCTCTATCTTCACTCTGGTTTTACTGAAGGCCACACTGAAGCGGTGCTGTGGCCCTGTCTGAGGGTCATGATAGGGGGTTATTGTGTAGGTTTTTCTATCTCAGTTCAAATTAAGTGTTTTGTACTGTACCAAATTTAACTTGCTTTCCTCAAAGCGCTGACACAACAAAGACTCACGGAAAATTTGTGAGTCAAGCACTGGAGCCATACGTTCATGACCACAAGTCGTCTGCAGATTAAATATTTAGTAGATCATTGTTATATCTGTTAATGTTACTATTAATTTAAAGATTCATATCACAGAAAATAATCATCTCACATATTCACATTGTTATGGCAGTTTTTCACTAAACAATCATCTTTGGCGTAAGAGATAGTCTGGAATCAAATAATCATTTCAAAAGTAATTTATTCTTGCAAGAAGGCCCAGTTGCCACACAGAAGTCACAAGTACAGTCTGTGGAACAAGTGCGACCAGGAGAGAGGGGCAGGCCAGCCTTTATACTGTGTTATTGTTATCTTCCAAGGTTCTTTAAACTCCATAAATGGATAAGACACCACCAGTGATCCTATTATACACTGAACTTTAGTTTAGCTTACTTACAGCCTGCAAGTCCTAAATTGGACACCCTTTGACCTTAGGGGTCAGGGCTTCAGCCTTCAAAGCTCTCCCCCTCTTTCTCCTGCTTCGCAGGCGTTTCACATCAATCATTAAATCACATAGTCAGCAGCACACATAGAAGTCAATCTAGTGTATGTTAATGAAAATCAAAGTAAGTAATGAAAATCAAAAATCTCCCATTACACTCCTCCCTTTTTATCCTTCATTGATAATTGTTTCATCAAAAACACTCACAGTACTAATAATAATAATGAAACGTACCAAGTTCAAGTCTTACATCACACTTATACTTCTCATTTCTGAATTTCATATAACTGATCATACTCTTAAACTTAGTAGGCAAAAAGATTATAATTAAAACTATTAGGAAAAACATTAAAATTAAAACTAGTTGGAAAAAGATTAAAATGAAATAAGCTCAGGCTATTTTTTCAGGGATAAACCCTTAATTTTACAGCAAGCAGATAAAGGTTTATTCTTGAACCGGGCTCTAGACGAACGAGCTCTGTCATTGCATCCCCAACACTATAGGTCGGACCCTCAGTCATTACAGTATAAAAAAGAAAAAGTTGGATTATATTTAGTAGGAAACAAAACATGCTATAAAAACACAGATAAAGTAGATAGGAAAACTCCTCATATTCAAACCCTGTCCTTGTATGCCATCTCGTAACACGGATGGCTACTGCTTTTAACCCTCTTTACATATCATCATCGTTCCAAAAAATAAAAACATCAGAAAAATTAAACCAAAATGAAATAAGAAAAATAAAACATAAACAGAAAACATAAAGAAAACAATCATTTATCACATGTTAGTGTAGCTTCCGTTATCACTATCATAGTCACATTTCCCTTCTCCAGTTTAATCATCAGAAACCACTCCCATTTTTGTCAGTTTAACCCCCGTCCCCGCACTCACCAGTCTCTGTACTGAGCTGGAAATACATTTCAGAATGCATGGCAGGCAAAACAGAATCAACAATCCCATCGCTGATAGCTTGGCGTTTATTGATGTAGAGCTTCCTGCTGTTGCTGTTCCTCCTGGCCTTGCGATACCGCCGGGACCTTTCTGCAGTGATTGGCGTGTACCCACGTAGCTCTTTCTGTGACCTTCACGGCTGTGTGCGTTATCAGAAGCACTTGGAATGGCCCCAACCACCTTTTCGCCTTCCAGCTTTTCCTCCTCAGATCACGGATCACCACGAAATCACCAGGTTGGATCTTATGCAGGAATGTCTCTGCTACTCCCCTCTGCGCTGCCTTCACCTGGACAGAAATTTTAGACAACAAGGAAGACATTTCTTTGCAATAATTCAACATGTCATTCTCACATACTTCTGTTGATGGCAATCTCTGTTTACCTCCCTCTACCCCCATAAATGGGGGTTTTCCAAACAGTATTTCAAATGGGCTCAAATTTGGTTTGATTCTTTTCCTCATTCTCATGTACATCAGTACAATAGGGAGTGCTTTTACCCACGTGAGTCCAGTTTCCTCACAACACTTTGCCAATTTGTTCTTGATCGTCTGATTCTGTCTCTCAACAGCGCCCCCACTGGCAGGATGATAACTTGTGTGTGTTCTCATATCAGTGCCCAAAAACTGACCCACTTGTTTTATTACCTCATTAACAAAATGTGTTCCATTGTCAGAACTGATTTTTCTTGGTATGCCCCACCGGGGTACTATCTCTGTGAGCAGCGCTTTTGCTACAGCCGCCGAGTTTTGTTTCGACGTTGGAAAGGCCTCAACCCACCGAGACCACATATCAACCATTACCAAACAATATTTTTGTTTTCCACAAGGGGTTAATTCAATGAAATCCATCATTAAATATTCAAAAGGCCCTGATGGTGGCGGTTGAGAGACCACAGGTGTCTTAACTCCTCTTGCTACATTATGTGTGGTGCAAGTAACACATCTGTTACAAAATTTTTCAGCAAATGCTGTGAAACCCTTCGTGAACCATAAATCTTTCATTTGTGTCACCATCCTCCCTTTCGACGCATGGTCAAAACCGTGCGTTAAACGTGCAAAATGTCCATAGAAATGTTTTGGTAAACAAGCAAAGCCACCAACACTCATCCACACATTATCCTTTATGTTGCAGCCTGCGGCCTTCCATAGATTCTTCTCTTCTGCTGTAGCAAAAGTCTGCATGCTCTGTAAAGAAGTAGGAATGTCAGGGTTATTGTTGTCAGATATCACAGTACATGTTGCTTCTATTGTCTCATTCGCCGCCGCGGCCTTCGCTGCCGCGTCTGCTTTGGCGTTTCCTGCTGATACAGAAGTTTTATCGTTAGTATGCGCTGCGCACTTACATATCGCAATCCTTTGTGGTAACAGAACGGCCTCTAGAAGATCAGATACCAAAGGCGCGTTCAGTATCGGACGTCCGTCTGACTTCAAGAACTTTCTGTGCTTCCATAGAGCACCAAAATCATGTGTGACCCCGAAAGCATATCTCGAGTCTGTGTAAATTGTTACGCATTCGTTTTCCATAATTTTACACGCTTCTGTTAAAGCAACCAATTCAGCTGCTTGCGCCGAATACTTTGATGGCAATTTACCACTTTTCACAACTTCAAATTCTGTGGTTACCGCATAACCAACCTTATTCTGACCTGTTTGTGAATCTCGCGTCGCAGATCCATCCACAAAGAGGACAGTTTCGCCATCATCTAGTGGCATGTCTGAGAGATCTGGACGAGGTGTGCACACCTGCTCCAAAGCTGTCAGACAGCAATGATGCTCATCACCGTCTGTTGCTACGGGTAAAAGGGTCGCTGGGTTAAGTGTGGTACAACGTTTAACAGTTATGTTTGGCATATCCAACAGGATTGTGTGATACCTCAACCACCTTGCTGTAGACAAATGTGATGTTCCCTTTCGAAAGGGAACTCTACACTACGTCAGAATGACGCTATGGGGAACGCCTCAGGCGTGACAGGTGTCTGAAATCACTATCAAATCACGGCAATCATAATGACCGGCGACAGCCCGTGAATCATTAACGTGAATGATTAACGTGCGACCTGCAAGTATAAAAAGGGCGCCTTGCGAATATGACAAACATCTTTTCGTCTTCAGGGACTGTCTGTTTGATATCGCTGGGAAAAAAAGTCGGCAAAGTTAAAAGAATGAAACGCACGGAGAAGGCTGAAAGCTTCAGGAAGCGTGCTGATCCGTGCCCAAGGTATTTGACGCCGGGTGATACACACGAACTGTGCGTTCTCTGTCTGGGCAAAGAGCACGCACAGGCGGCTCTTGAGGGAGCCGTCTGTGCAAACTGTGAGTGTTTTGCTTTGAAAACGCTCCGCTCTCGTCTAGCCCTCTTCTCGAGTGAGGAGGGCTTACCATCTGTACCTCGTGGCTCAGGTCCCGCTTGCGCTGAGGCAGAGCAGCGACTCGCGTCATGGGGTTCCCAGAGGGATCTCGCCGATCGCCTTGAGAGGGGTGTTAACCTCTCAGATGATTCGGCGGATGACGAGGGTGAGTTGCAGGTGGATGACGAAGAGGATTTTTCTCCGACTATTCCTGCAACAGGTGCTCTTCAGGACGGGCAGGTGATGGATGATGAGGAGGTCATTCAGGTGGATCCTGAACCCTCTCAGCCACCCTGCCCCGTGTATGCTGAGCTGCTGGATGTTATGGAACGCGCCACTGACAGGTTGCAACTGCCATGGCGGCACGTTAGGGGAGAAGTTGCTCGTGGCAGGCTGGACGATCGATTTCTCCCCGGCCATAGACCACCAGCTCAGGCGAGCCTTCCATTTCTTCCCGATCTCCATACAGAGATCGAGAGGGCATGGAAGAACCCATACTCTGCTCGGATCCACCGACATCAGCGGGCTAGTTTCGCTGATGTTGAGGGGATCGGCGAGTATGGGTATGTGTCGATGCCGCCCATTGACGAGACGTTTGCGAACCATCTCGTGTCTGGGCGGGCGTCGACGCTGAGTGCTCCAGCCCTGCCATCCAGACCGCTTAAGACCGCGTCTGAATGGCAGAGCATACACGGCAGCGGGTCAGGCCGGTGCTGCCCTGCACACTATGGCGGTGTTGCAGGCGTACCAGGCCGACCTGCTGGGGGATCTCGACCAGGGGGCAGGGCTGTCCCCTGAGGCGATGGCTGAGCTGCGCCGCACCACAGATCTTGCTCTCCGGGCCACTAAACATACTGCCGCTTCGATTGGTCGTTCGATGGCGGCAATGGTGGCCACGAGAGGCATCTGTGGTTGAACCTGGCTGGCATCGGGGAGAAAGATAAGGCCTTTCTCCTTGATGCACCGGTTTCGCCCTCTGAACTTTTTGGCACCTCCGTGGAGGCGGTGGTCGGAAAGTTCAGGGAGGCGAAGGCGCCTTTTAGGACCTGTATACCGCTGAGATCCGGGTCCCAGCCCAGACAGGCGGGAGAGCCTGGCCCTTCACGACCTGAGGGCTGTAGACAGGGCCAGAGAGCTAGTGTCGCCTCTCGTGCACCCCCTCCATGTAGGAGCAGGTCACAGAGGAGGCGTGACTCCCGCAGGAAAAAGAAGGATCTGAGGGAGGTGATCCAGTACAAACGATCACAGCGTTAGTGATGGATCATCTCCTGGAGGGTGGTACAATCCCAGCCTCTCCTCTTTTTCCCGACTCCCCAGGCGTTTCTTACACCAGGCCTGGGGCTGGGCCTATGATGAGAACAAAGTTCTGATGGCCCGCCTCGGCTTGGTTGGTGAGAGCGCCTCTTTCAGGCATGTAAGGTGATGGACCCCATGTTCATAAATAACTTTCTGGCGAGTCTTCACTCCGCACGCCGCAGGTGAACTGGTTAGTTTTCAAACAAGTTTCTGTGTGTATACTAACACTGATTTGTATTTCTCTACAGACCGTGTTCCCTGTATAGATCTAGGGGGTCATTCCTAGAGGAGCAATGAGGTAAGGTTTTGGACTTCAGGGCCCTGAAGCCTCCCCCAACTGGTGGCTAGAACGATTTAGGGAGAAACTTAAAAAAAGTTTTGGCTCCTGTGTTGAGTATGTGATGGCCTTCCTGTCATAACATTTGATATGCGTGGTGGGCCACCACTCATTTCTATGTAGCCTCAGGGGTAGAGTAGTTGGTCTTCCTAAAAAAAAAAAAAAAAAGCTTTTTTGCTTTAGGTTTAGACTGACGCTGGCGCTTCAGATAGATCTTATGTCCTACCTATCGGTTTGTGACATTGGTGTCCTGAGTATTTCGCTCCCCTGAGCTCTAAGGTTTCAGTAGGTGAGTGTTTCTTAGCCTCTCAATCTAGTAGGCTGTGGCTCCTCCGAGCCCTCAGGTAGATCTATGCTTGTAGGTCGGCCCTCACCCGGGCCGCCTCTATAGCTGGCCTAGGCTATGCTAGGGGTTTTGGAGGCGTTCTGCTAAGTATAGCTGCCGCATTCATTCAAGGTGTAGGCTTCCTCCCCTTTATTTCAGCCTCCTCCCTTAAATGGGAGTTGTTGGCCAAGGCCCGCCCCTTTCACTGCATTCAGGGGTGATAGAGTAATGCAGGGAGGTAGTTGAGGTATGACCCTGAGGCAGGGTTAGGCTGTCTTTCGCTCTGCGATGTGATAGTTTGCCAGACCCTGCCGAACAGAGCTACTTATGATTAGGCCTTGAGCTGGCTCCACTTAGCCCGTTGAGCTGAACCGCTCGAGTGATGGGTGAAAGTTGGTTGGCTTGCAAGCAAGCCCCGCTCCCCTAGGCTGGGCACAGGACAAATCCCTGTCACCCTTTGGAGCCATTTACAGGCTCGCTCCCTGTCTAAATTTTCAGGGGCATATGGTGTTACTCCCCTGCTAACTCAGGGTAGTTTTGAGTATTCCATTCTCAGCTCTATATTATCTACCTCACACCACGATGGCTCCGGTTGAGCAGGGAGTTCTAACTACATTTCATTCCGGTCTTTTGAACTCCGCTCCCTTGAAGCCAGAGCATTGCCATGGGCTGACGCCCATGCATATAGTAGGTAGGCCCTTAAAGTGGGGCCTCCACTAGGCAGAGTGGCGTATGTTGTACTCCCCTGCTATAAGGGTATTGCTTTTTGCTGAGTACACTGCCTTTGGCAATGTGACTAGGTACCAGGATGCGGTAAGCGCTGTAGTAACAGTTTTTCTGCCTTGAAGGCTGCACAGTTAGGTAGTAGGCCCCAGCAGGCCTCCTTGACCGGGTAGCCCCTACATATGGCTCCTAGGCCAGCTCACCTTCGGTGGTTGGCCCTGGTAGTTCGGGCAGAAGGCTCACTGCCGAGTAGTAGGCCTTAACAGGCCTCCTCGGAGGTGGGTCACAACATTGTGGAACATACACTAGTACAAAACTATAGGAAAAGTTTTTTAATGGTATGGTTCCAGCAGTGCTCGTTGAGGTAGCAGAATAGACTCGCTATCAGCTAGTAGGCTCGACCAGGCCTCCCTGTTAGGCGAGTCCCCAGCAGCAGTCACATCCAGCTGATTAGACTGTTTCAGGAAGTAGGCCTCTTCAGGCCTCCCTGAAGATGGGCTCCCACATTTTTTGTGGTGGTCAGGTAGTAGGCTTTACTAGGCCTCCCTGAGGGCTGAATCCCACATACTGTGGTTACTAGGTGGCAGGCCCCACAGGCCTCCCTGAGGTTGGATTCCCGCTTTTTTGAAGGCAAAGCCCCAAAGACAGTCAACTGGACTGCCAGTCTGGCCCACTGTCAGCTATGGTTTTCAGGTAGTAGGCCTCTCCAGGCCTCCCTGAAAGTAAGCTCCTTCATGTCATGGTTCTCTGGTAGTAGGCCTCACCAGGCCTCCCTGGAGTTGAGTTCCAACATACCTTGAGTTTCCACTTAATGTGGTTTTCTGGTAAAGGGTAGTAGGCCTCTCTAGGCCTCTCTGTAAGTGAACTCCCATGTACTGTGGTTATCAGGTAGCAGGCCTCACTAGGCCTCCCTTAAGTTAAGCTCCCACATTCTGTGGTTGTCATGTAGTAGGCCTCTCCAGGCCTCTCTGTAAGTGAACTCCCATGCACTGTGGTTATCAGGTAGTAGGCCTCACTAGGCCTCCCTGAAGTTGAGCTCCCACATACTGTGGTTGTCAGGTAGTAGGCCTCACCAGGCCTCTCTGAAAGTGAGCTCCCACGTTTTGTGGTTGTCAGGTAGTAGGCCTCTCCAGGTCTCTCTGAGAGTAATTTCACAGTGGTGCTGGGTTTTGTAAGCTAGTGGCCGCTTACTTTCAGTTTAGCAGACCTTATCAGGCAGCTACCGAATGTGAGCTTGCGCCCTGGCTTGACTCAAGTTTTTATTCTCTGCTACGGGTTCCCTCCTGGAACCTCTTTATCCTGCTACAGCCTGGTTGCTTACCAGGTAGATCTAGTGCTCCCCTCACTGAGGGTCAGTATGAGTATGTGGTCTCCTGAAGCTGGTCAGTCGGTCGTAGGCCTCTCATGAGGCCTCCCAGTTAGATCAGTCCTTAGGCCCTCACAGGCCTCATCAGTGTTTTGAAACACAAACACTGGGTTGATCCGTGGATCGAGTAGAGAAACTCCCCTCGCTGGCAAGGGTTGTAAAGCACTATGCTGAGTCATACTCTCCAGGATATCCCGTCTCTGAGATCCGGGCCGAGTGGTTCACTGCCTGCTCCGCAGTTCCTCGGGTTGGATGCCTTCCTAAAGGCGAGTGTCCAGAGGCTCTGTCTTCGGACAGACAGGAAGTGGCCAGACTGTAGTGTCCTATGTAGTGACACCAGGTCAGGCCTGCCTGGTGGCATTTCAGGTGGCACGTTCCCCTGAATAGTGACTGGCTGGGGTTCCCTCGGGTTCCCTAGCCACATTCCCTAGAAGGGACCCCTTCTAAAGAGTTGAAGTTGTGGTCCTAGGCCCTTGAGCAGGCCCAGGTAGACCTTTCACTAAACTTTGTTTTTTGGAGGTTTTCTGTGGTATCATATAGCTTGGGCTATGACCGTAGGGAGTGCTGTCACTGACAGCCCAGTGTGACCTGAGGGTGAGTGGTTCTAGCGTTTCATTTGAATTTGCTGGTTCTGACAGTTGTCACTGCCATTGGGCATGCACTCCCCTTAGCATGGTGGCGTTGGTATATCGTTCCCCATAGCGTCATTCTGACGTAGTGTAGAGTTCCCTTTCGAAAGGGAACGTCTCAGGTTACGACTGTAACCTATGTTCCCTGAATACATTTCTTACTTGAATGCTGCTGTTAAATGTTCGGTCGAAGAGATAAAGATTGCGGACTGTGAACAGCTAACTTAGGGCCTGTCTATGCAAATAGGGCATAATCCACCAGCAGTCATGGACGGGGCCTGTGCAATGTGACGTCACATAGCATAGAAACTTCAAATGGCTTATTCTGAGACACTACTTATGATTTATGGGGATTAAAAAAAGGAGTGGGTAGATTTTTACCATCATAGGGTGGCTGTGTACACACATTGCTGACACACATTTATGTTCAAACACCATGTAAAAGTGAATTTTGCATAATAGTCCCCTAGACCAGCAGCCATATCACCCTGTAGCCCAAGACTGGTTGCCCACTGAAGCTAAGCAGGGCTGAGCCTGGTTAGTACCTGGATGGGAGACCTCCTGGGAAAAACCAGGTTGCTGCTGGAAGAGGTGTTAGTGAGGCCAGCAGGGGGCGCTCACCCTGTGGTCTGTGTGGGTCCTAACACCCCAGTGTAGTGACGGGGACACTATACTGCCAAAAGAGCACCATCCTTCGGATGAGACGTTAACCAGAGGTCCTGACTCTCTGTGGTCATTAAAAATCCCATTTTTGGATGTCCTTCGAAAAAGAGTAGGGGTGTAACCCCGGCATCCTGGCCAAATTTGCCCCTTGGCCTCTGTCGATCATGGCCTCCTAATCATCCCCATATACTGATTGGCTTCATCACTGTCTCCTCTCCACCAGTAAGCTGGTGTGTGGTGAGCGTTCTGGCGCAATATGGCTGCCGTCACATCATCCAAGTGGATGCTGCACATTGGTGGTGGTTGAGGAGATTCCCCCCTTCTATATAAAGCGATTTGAGTGCAGAGAAAAGCGCTATATAAATGTAACGAATTATTATTATTATTATTTAAGAAATGACATGTTTAAAAATGTCTTGGTTACTGTTGTAACCTCTGTTCCGTGATGGAGGGAATGAGACGTTATGCCAATGTAGGTCGCCGCCACTGCGCAATACTCACAAATTACTGCGGGTTGGCGGGTGTTCATTAAAGGGACACCAGGCAAGCCTGAGTGTTTTTTCTCTACGAAGCTCCCCCTAGTGTCTGGTAGTAAATTCTTTCAAACACACTGTCGTAAAAACGAACTGTTGTTCCTCCCCCCTCGCCACGAGCAACCCAGCTGATCAGCTGTCAACCCAGCTGAGCAGAGGAACCGCCTATTTCAAAACCAGTTATGTCTACCGAGTTAAGTAAAGCAATATTTTCTTTCCAACTGTTGGGAATTTTTTTTTTTATTGTGTTGTCATGCATACTAGTATTTTTACCGGGAACGAACGATATGAACGAGGCTCTCTGATATGAAAGAACTACTGCTTTCGTGTTTATTTTTTGGGGGGGGGAGAGTGGGCATGAGCATAAAAAATATATATATCGGAGGCTAATATTTGTGTAAAGTTATATTAGCAAGGTCTATAAGTTAATCTGGTAGAATGACGGTTTACCTTTGCTTGTCTAAGAAAACATCAGAAAGTTTTTTCTAGCTCGATCATGATATGTGCAACGTTTATTGCCTATTATCAGACGCGTTGACTTAGTGACATAAAATAAGTGTAAGTTACACAAATAAAACCGACAGAGGAACGGCCAAACAACTACAGAAATCAAACGTGTTTGCTAATGACAATGCTATCATCAAAGTTATAGTATCTAGCGTTCTAGTAAGCCAGTAACAGACAGCGATCATAATAAAAACCTTTACAGACAATAGCAAACATCCTGAGGTCACAATTACTTGAAATTTAAATATTAAACAGTTTATTCCAAAGATACTTACAAGTGCAACAGCAAGAAGGCCAGGTCAGCATCCGTTTTGCAGGCTTCTGTTTCTCTCAGTTCTCGCCATTCTGAAAAAGCCGATCCGATATTTACTCTAGTCTGACTTCTTGCTCGGTCAGTCTCCCGTTTCCTCTTTCGTTGGTCCTCCGACAAAGATTTCCTAGCTTTCTGCTTCTTTTTTACAGGCTCAGCCATAACTCAATCTATCGTTGCCCTTTGCTTATAGCTAGCCGGTGCTTGAAAGGGGGGCGTGTACATGTGCAGTGCAGTCAAGCAATTCGTTACATCGCGAGACCTGATATCACGCAATACTTCCCGCCGGCCCAAAGTTGCAAATTAGTTTTTTCCGCTCTCGGGCACCAGGGGGGTGCGAAACCACCACAATTCAACCCGAAATAAGTAATATAACCATTCCACTGACTCCGAAGCTGTTCAGTTAAGGTAAAAAAGTTACTTAGATCACCTTTAAATTAAGGTATATGTTGAAATGTGTCATACTTTGTAGTTGTGATATCGTGGTGTAGTAATCTGTTTGGTTGTCAAATGTATTACCTCAATGAATTGAAATCGAATATAGCTAGTTCACAGACAGCATATGCAGATGTTCAACTAATACAGTTCTTCATTGCTGGAAAACAATATGATGCAGATTTGCTTTCAATTGACTGTAGGTCCACGGCCACTTCATCCAACACTCTTGATGCTCTTAAATTTCCTGTTACTACTTCAGATGATTCAGTGCGTGCAGGGAACTGAACAATTCAAACTGAACTACGAACCAATTCAGACAGTTTTGCCATGTCTTTGAACAGATTAATTTGTCAATGGGGCATTGCTTATGTCCCAGAAAAAAGAGACAGCGCGAGCTTGGAATAACTATACACATTTCTTATTAACATGTATTGCATTACCAGCGTAACAGGGTCATTCTACCGAAACGTCCACTTTTGGTATGGCAAGATGTCTTAAAATTGATTTCTTTTTCTAACATTTAAACTTACACCACATTATTAGACTACCCTTTGACTTTATGAATACGCATAAATGACAGCTTAATTATTTTTTATATTTTTTGTACATTTATTTAAAGACCGCATGTACCATTTTTTTGTCACTGGTGTTACCTTACTTCTTTGGCAATATTAAAGGTTTTTATGAAATATTATGTATAATTTTTTTCAGCACATGTAGACAGAGTTACCGAAAAATAATAATAATGCAACAAATAAGGAGATTGTTTTATTTATTTTAATCAGGTTTGTTAAAAGTGTGCTTGAATGAGGTTAGTTCATCTGCGCTACCATCTATTTGCTATAACAATGAAAATATTTGAAAACCAGTTAAAATCAAGTAATGATTCAATCCTTTAAATCTTAACTTTTGAGTGTAGCAGAATTAAATGGATGTAACATTATTACTATGTCACATGTGACATTGTATTTCATGTGACAGAAAAAAAAAGACAGTAACACCAGTGACACAATGAATCACCAATGGCATGCATAAGACCAAAGATCATTATTCTTCAACTATAATTAAGTAGATGAGACTAAATTGTTACATTTGGCATATAATCTAAATGAATAGCTTTGAATAAAGTTTATCTATAAATGGGAGTCACTGGTGTTACTGGTGTTACCCATAAGAAAGGTGACACCAGTGACAGTAACACCAGTGACAATTTTCATGAAAAATTCATTTTACAAAGTGGCTGCTGCAAGGTAACAAACCACATGTTGTCAATCATGGTATACTAACTAAATTAAGTAGTTTAATCCATTTGTATTCTAGTTTTTTACAATTACCTAACAGTAATGTAGGTCATACCAGTGACTTCAACTAAAAGCTTCATATGAAATCATGAGATAAATGAGAAGATTTCTGCTAACTGAAAAGAGACAGTGGATCTACCATGGGCTTTTCTTCATAGATATTCAGGAAATTGGAAGAAGGAAGTCAAGTGATGTCATCAGTGTGATTTTTATTTCAAAATAAGAGATTTTTGTTTAACGGTAACACCAGTGACACAACTCCAGGGGACCACTACTTTAATTATAAATGTTATAATATTTATTCTGCTTTTTTTATATATATATATATATATATCATTTACATAATATATTTGATAGTTATGTATTAGGCATGTGCCGGTATCACATTTTCATGCTGCGATTAATTGATTGAGCTTTTATCACGGTATACGGTATTATCACGATATTTTTATTGCTCAAGAGAAACGGATGGATTGGGGGGGATGTAGAAAAAAACAACTTGCATCACAATAGGTGTAATTGTGATTGTCAAAACATTTGGTAACTAAACAGAATTTTACACAATTTTCACGATTTCAATTCATTTCTTGGGATTTGATTTCAATCTTGATTCAATATTGACTCTTTGGATAAATATTAGGTAGGCTACAGTAGATGTTAACATGTGAATTTTTCTCAAGAAAAAAATATATCTCACATAATGCTGTAAACATACAGAGAGCCCTGTCAGCTGGTAGCCCATTATTAAAGGTTAAAAATTAACAAATTAAATTAAATATAATTTGGTTTTCATTATAACAATTATGACACAAGTAAAAATATAATACAAATGTAATATAGTGCACATATTTAGCTAAATACTCCTCTCTATAGCTATTTTTTTTTCTAGTCAACTAACGTGCTGGTCATTAAATGGCTTTCCTGAGGTAAATGTAACGTTCTGTGACATAATTGTTCACCTGCAGCTTTACTGACCTCTTTCCGTGGTTGAAAAACACTGATTGATCGATATTATGTATGAGGCATAAATACCTTTCGGTAAGTTGTAGGCTACTGTTTCTTTAAATAAAAACTAACAGATGATCTGTTTACTTGAACTGAGGCGCTACAGCGATCGCTCACGTCACATTTACAAGCACCAAAACGGTATTTATTGTCTGAATTTCGTAATAAAATGGACAGAACCTGAAAGCTGAGAATTGTTTTCATATCAATAGTAACCTGCTCTGTCTAGTCTGTCGGTCTCCGTGTCCTCTTTGCTCCGCGATTTTTCTCTGCATGAGAAAATGGATGTGTGGTGCGAGAGCGTGTGAAAAGTGTAAATTGCGTGAGTCTCACACTGAATGCGTAGAGTTGGCAGCCTATGGTTGGCAGCCCTGCTTTTAGAAGAGGGATAAATCGTCGTCAGCGTTCCTCCTTCCGCCACGCTTCTTCTCCATGTGAGGATTCATTACATTAGACTAGAGTGTGCACGGCGCCGCATGCACACAGTGCTTCTACATGTGGGGATTGTTTACATCAGAGTGCGCACGTGTTTCGAGCAGCATATACCAGTGTTTGTTTAAGCGGTTGATGGAAAATAAGCTAATGCGCGTTCCATAAATATAAATTCTGATCTATTATTTTTCACGGTATTTTGAAGTGCCCGCGATAACAATATCGTGCATATTCATAACCGCGATTTATCTCATTACCGAATACCGGCACATGTCTATTATGTATACATTATTGTATTTTAAATGGTGTAAAAATCTGTTATTGACCTCAAAATAAAGCATTTTCCCTCTGTACATGACTGTGGGGACGAGCACTTCTGTGGTGCTTGGAATTCTATATAATTAATAAAAATCAAATATTGCCACACTGATGGCTCAAGAAGGTGTAATTGTTCAAATAACATATTGTTTTATTTTAAAATGTAAAGAAATTGTAACTCTAATGTGTTTTTTAAGTGTAATATTTCTGTAAAGGCTAGGGACAGAAAAGTGGACATTTTCATAGAATGACCCAACAAAGTAAAAGTACAGTTTTTTCATTTGAAATGTACTCAAGTTGAAGTAAAAGTACCACATATAAATCTACTTTTAAAGGGATAGTTCACTTTCGAAATAAATTTTTGGTATGTTTTAGCTTACCTCAAGGGCATCCAAGATGTAGGTGTCTTTTTTCCGTGTGATTTTTTTCCACACATGTCCGAGTGATCTGATCTGACGTGTAAGCAGACTGGTGCATAGATATATACACACTAGACGTCGCCTTGTCTACGGCAGTTCATTGGAACGAATGTCTTTAAGGCGACATCTAGTGTATATATCTATGCACCAGAGGTGTGGACTCGAGTCATGTGACTTGGACTCGAGTCAGACTCGAGTCATGAATTTGATGACTTCAGACTCGACTCGACAAAATGTACAAAGACTTGCAACTCGACTTGGACTTTAACATCAATGACTCGTGACTTCACTTGGACTTGCGCCTTTTGACTCGAGAAGACTTGCTACTTCCCATGAAAACTGGGGAAAAAAATGTCCACACGGCCGCGCCGCTCTCAGTTTATCTGCATCTGTGAAAAAAAGCTGTATGCATGCAGCGAGCGCGCGCGCTGCCTGCACGACATCCAATCACTGTAGTCCCACGTTGTTTTGATTCGACAGCATGTAACGCCCGTTTCACACAAACTCCGTTTGCAGTGCGTATGCGCCAGCGGTGCGTATTTTTTTCCGTACCCATGTTAACAGGTTAGAGCTTTCACACTGCACGCGGTTGCAGTCCGTCGATCCGTTCCAGGTGCGGTGCGTATACAGCAGTGCCGCGATCGTTTCCGCACGAGTCTATTTCTGCTGTGCTGCACATGTGCTGCACGCGCTGAATTAAAGTGACAGCGCATGTTTCGTGGTCAAAATGAACACAGATTGACCTAAAAATTTAGTAATTTCAACATAAACGCGATTAATTAAATAAAATGTAGTAATCTCACCATAAATGTATTTAATTAAATACTATTTTCACTTTAAGACCAGGGTAAAGCAAGGAAAACTACAATTTACCTCAACAAGGCGACATAATGAACGACACTCGTCTCATTCGTGGAGGTGGAAAAACATGTTCCTTATTGTGACATGCGAGATTTATTGTATTAATTTAAATATAAAATAAAAGACATGAGAGTCGGCTGTTTTTTTATACAAGTAGCCTACATGGTTAAATATTTGACCACTTGCTTTATAAGTAGAAGTAATGCATTGAATAATAGGCCTATACGTTGTTTAAATTGTGTTTAAACGTGCATACGTCTATTAAAGAGTGTATATGTGTACAAAGAGAATCGCAATGCTGAGACGTTAAGACCGGGGTAGCCTAAATCAAGGGAAAATACATATTTCAACAAGGCAACATAACACTCGTCTCATTCGTGGAGGTGGAAAAACAAGTTCTTTGTGACATGCGAGATTTATTGTATAAAGATTTAAATTATGCAAAAGAAAGAGTATGAGTCTGCTGTTTTTGTCAATTTTAAGTTTTAATTTAAAATGTAGGCTATGCGATTTAAGTACATGGTTAAATATTTTACCACTTGCTTGAGCAACTTAATATATAATTATATAAGAGTAATGCATTAAATAATACGTTGTTTAAATTGTATTTAAACGTGAATACGTCTATTAAAGAGTGTATACGTGTGTACAAAGAGAATCGCAATGCTGACAATTTTTTTTTTAAAATAAAAGATGCTAATAACTTCTGGATTTGAAATATAATAGTGAGTATGTATTTGTGGTACAGCCGCGGATCACGCACTGCAAACGCAGCATATGCGAAAGCACTATTTCGCGTGCTGGTCTTGCACCGCATACGCACTGCAACACGCATTCCAATTATATTATCAGGTTGGTCCAGTTTTTCAGAAGTGATAATTTTGAGGAGTGAGGATTTTATTGATGACAATGACATGTTTAAAAAGGTTTAGGCTAAAACGACCCATGTCTAATTCGAAAGTTAAACTGTTTTGCAATATGAGGTTAATACAATACAGGACTGAAGCTGCATGCTGTGCATTGTTCTAGTGCAATATGCTGTTGAAATACAAGCATTTTTTGTGAAAATTTAATTTTCTGTTTTTTACTGTATTTGATTAATGTCATTGTATAAAAAGAGGTTTAAATAAATACAAATCTTACAGACGTACATGATTTGTATAAATTTTATTTCTGTGGTAAGAGGACTTGAAATGACTCGAAACTAAAATGGTAGGACTTTGGACTCGACTTGAGACTTGTTGGCTTTGACTTTTGACTCGACTCGGGACTTGCCTCATCTTTGACTCGACTTGACTCGGGACTCGAGGGCAAAGACTTGAGACTTACTTGTGACTTGCATAACAATGACTTTGTCCCACCTCTGCTATGCACCAGTCTGCGTACACGTCAGATCAGATCACTCGGACATGTCTGCGTATAAGAGGTAAAAACGATATAAATACTGTTCGTTTTCTCACACAAACCGCTCGTTTCGTGTCTTAGGCCATCAATGTGTACTTACGATGGGGAATTGTTTAATTTGGACGACGGGGAATTGTTTTAATTTGGACTCTGTGCTTGTGTTTTGAGACCGTGACCATATACCTGCATTATATGACTGACAGACAAGAACGGTTTGACCTAAAAATATCAAAATTGAAACTACTGCGGAAAAAAAGACACCTACATCTTGGATGCCCTTGAGGTAAGCTAAAACATACCAAAAATGAATTTCAAAGTGAACTATCCCTTTAAAAGTAAACATTTTTGCAAAAAAAAATACTCAAGTAAATGTAACGAAGTAAATGTACTTCATTTCTACCCACATCTGCTCAGGTAATAATACTCTGGTAGATACTGGTTCAATTTGGAGTAAAATCTTGAGTGTAGTCCAGCTCACCACGCTCCAGATGTCTCTCAGGGAAGCTCCTTTTTTCTGCTAGTGCCCAGGAGGCTGCAACACCCCTAGTGAATTGAGATTGCACTCCCAGGGGGCATGGCACGCCCTGTGCTTGGTATGCAAAGAGAATAGAATTCACAATTATGTGGGCGATCCTCTGTTTGGAGACCGCATACCCCTTCTGCTGTCCCCTGAAACAGACGAAGAGCTGGCTCTGCCTCAATGAGAGAGCTCTTGCAAGTTCACCACTTGATCCCTAAAAGGGGTTGTGGGAACTTCAGGCACATAGCCGGGCCGGGGTCTCATGGCAATGTGAGATGTTACGGCTCAGTTTTGTTTTGGGTTTGTTCTGTTGTGTTCTCTTTTTCCTATAGGTTGCCAGATAAGGATCCACACCTGTGTTGAATTTGGAAAGCAGTATTTAAGATGGCTGTCCTTTGTGGGACGGGGTGCTGACCCCTATCCTGCATTTGTGCTCAGGAGCTGGACCTTCATATTGTTTTTCTCTTTATTGTTTGCTTATTTTCTGTTGAACATCTATTTTCTTTATTATGTAACCCCTAGACGTAAATAAATATTTTGTCTAATTCATTTTTGGACTCTGATCCCTTTATTTTGTTACTTCCTTGAGCCGGAATGTAACAATTGGGGGCTCGTCCTCAAATGTTTGATAGAATTTGGAAGGTCCAGCTTCTATTGAAAAAGAAAAAACGTATTACTTGTAAAATTTTCGCTAGCGCCTGTGTGTATGTAGGCGGAGCGTATTTGACGGGTATTCAATTCACCTGCGTGTTGCTTGGCGTGCTAGCGCTAAAAAAACAGTGGGTGTTTTGTTTGTTACTGGGAAATGTGCGCGAGAGTTTTCGGTGTCTTTAAAACGTTGGATTTTCTTCATTGTTGTTCTCAACTGAAGAGAAAATAAGTAGTAACTGAAATAGACCTTATGGTAAGTGCATTGATTTCTCTTAAGAGTTCCCTTTGTAAAAACGTTTTTTTCTCTCTCTCTAGGCTATACAGTGTAACGTTAGCTCTGGCAGGATTTTGTTGTGTATGTGTAGGCTACTCTACTCGGTAAGCTAATATTGCTGAAAGGTAATTTGTCAGCGAACTCTGTATTTTGTTACACTAATGGTGATGTTCCCCGTTAGGTTTAGCAACGCACTGCGTTGATCTTTTTTTATTTTAGTTTGTTGTTTTTGTGCTGACGCTGAGTTGAGAGCACTGCCGCTTTTGTATGTCTCACTGGTTTGTCCGTGAGTTTATACATCTGACGGTATTTGAGTGCTTAAAAATACTCGACTCTTGGTGGAGGCATGAAGACTAGGGTTGAGTTATTTTAGGGGGGAGGAGAGAGAGTAGGGGGAATAATCACTTGTTGGTGCTTGTAAATTAAAGCAATCTATTAGGAGTTCTACTGAATAGAAAATCGATAATGGCTACTGTTTTAGATGTATTTTTTGAGTCTCCTTGTGAGGGATTGTTTGATCAACTAACGAAAGAACAGTTGTTGGAGGTGGCCGCTAGGTATGAGATCTGTTTAACCACCAAAGAAAAAAAGTTAAAGGAGTCTGTGGCACTAATTGTTAAAGCCGCTCTAGTTAAGTTAGAGGTCTTTGATCCTGATAAGCCTGTTGGTTTTGATGATGATGATGATAGCGCTGCACAATCTTCAGTTATTGCTTCCACATTCTCTTTTGAGCAACGAAAATAACTAATGCTTTTAGAGATAGAAAAGGTGAAATTGAATCGTGAAATTGAAATTCGCAAATTGGAGGTTGAGGCTTTGCAGTTTCAGTTAATTGGTGAGGGTAAAATGGGGGACAGTGCAAGTGGTCTAACCAGTTCTGTCAGAAAAGGGTTGGATGTAGCCAATAATATTCTTCAGTTTGTTTGAGCGTTTGGCAGATGTTATGAAATGACCAGAGACTGAACAGACTTTGATGTTGCAGTGTGTGCTAACTGGTAAGGCACAAAAAGCTTATTCTTCTTTAAGTGCTCGTGATAGTCAAAATTATCATAGGGTTAAAGAGGCTGTACTGAAAGCTTATGAGCTGGTACCAGAGGCCTATCGGCAAAAATTTAGGAACATGCGAAAACCTGCAGAGCAGACGTATTGTGAATTTGTGAGAGACTTAAAAATCCAGTTAGATCGCTGGTGTGCTGCTTCAGGTGTAACTAGTCGTGAAGATCTTCATGAGTTGTTCCTGTTAGAACAGTTTAAAAGCACTTTGTCTGAGCATGTTTCCATCTTTTTGACTGATCGAAATGTTACATCTACGGAAGAGGCTGCCATTCTTACTGATGAGTATGTACTCACTCATAAATGTGAAGTCAAGAGAAGTAGGTTCAAGTTCAGTGATAGTCCAACAGAGAGTGTAACTGCCCATCATGCCTTGTCTGATAAGAGTGAGAGGAGTTTTAAAAGTTACGCTGATAAAAATGACCGGTGTGCTTATTGTCATTTAAAGGGACACTGGAAAAAGGATTGTTTAGCACTTAAAGGAAAACTGATGCGTGTTGAACCTGAACCTAAGCCTGCTCTTGCTATTTCATCTGTCCAGACAGATAATAATTCTGACTGTTTTGATATTTTACAGAACTTGGAGAAACCAGTGGTACCTTGCAATGTTGGAGATGTTGGAAATGCTCCCTTCAGTACAGAAGGCTATGTGTCATTGCTTGGAAGTACTGAGACGGTTCCTATTAAGATTCTCAGAGACACGGGTGCATCGGAATCATTCATTTTGCAAACTGTCCTTCCTTTTACTCAGGAGTCCAATACAGGAAACAGTGTGCTGATTCGCGGCATTGGCTTGCAAACATTGTCTGTACCCCTACATAACATGTTTCTCCAATCTGATTTAGTAAATGGAGCAGTGGTGATGGGAGTCCATCCTTCATTACCAATGGAAGGAGTTTCAGTGATTTTGGGGAATAATCTGGCGGGTGACCGTGTATGTCGTGATGTTCCACCTCCACCTGTGGTTGTTACTTGTCCTGCTCCATTGGGTGACACTGCTATCTCCCAGCAGTATCCAGAGGTATTTGTGTCTTGTGCACTTACGCGTGCAATGCGTAAACAATCAGCCGATGCAAAACTAAGTGATGTGAAGGATTTGTTTACCTCTAAGAGGGTAGTGCCTGGTTTCCTTGCTTTGCCTTCTATTCCCCATCAGGTCTGGGTGTCTACTCAGAAAGAGTATTCATCTCTGAACTCGCTGTTTGATGCTGCTTTATCTCCTGATGTAGCAGAGAGTTCCGTTAATGGATACTTCATTGAAAATGGGGTACTATTGCGGAAGTGGACTTCTAACACAGAGGGAGGTTTGACTGAACCAATTATACAGGTAGTTGTGCCTGTTTCTTTGCGAAATGCTGTGTTGGATTCTGCTCATGGTGGGGTGTCTGGTCATTTGGGCGTAAATAAGACCTACCAACATTTGCTGCAGTATTTTTACTGGCCTCGTATTAAGAGTGATGTAAGGCAGTATATTAACCCTCTGGGGTCTGAGGCGTTTTTGGGGTCCTTGAGATGTTCTGACATGCCCTGACATTTCTGCTTTTTTCAGTTGCTTATAAACATATTAATGGCAAAGGTATAATTACACTCTATTTAGCACAAACAGGGCTACCATAATATGTGAGCAACATGCATGTACATGTTTGTATTTTTGAGAGAATAATGTTTATGCATGGTTATTGAAAAAACTAAAAACTAAAGTTTCTGAAATAAGGCCACAAAACACATACTAAATATGTGACAATAAGACTTTTGACTAATTGATGTAATTGCCTAGAGTTTTTTCTTCAAAATGATGTGAAAATCATCCTGTCCTTATCATTCACATAACACAATACATTGATTTAAATCTTGTAAAATACTTTTTGTTTGTAAAGGCAATATGCACAAGGGGCGTCAACCATTCAACAGCATCATGCATATGTAGTGGTTCACACCTGAGGAGACAATGGGGCCCGCATACTTAATGAGCCATTCATTCAGGTGTGTCACCTATAGCCACAAGAAAGAATGCAAGAGCAATATATATATATATATATATATATATATATATATATATATATATATATATATATATATATATATTCTACCAAATTGGTTCACAGTTGGAAGCAGTTACAGTTATATTTTTTTTCACAAATTTTGCTTGCAAATTGTATAATATCCAAGGAAAATATGTCTAGTAATTGTGCAGTTAATTCTCATACTGTATTTTCAGTTTTGGAATATGTATCCTCTCCCCAAATTTGTCAATAATAAAACACAATAAAAATTGTTTAAAGAAAAGGCTTATATTTACCTTTTAAAATTTGTTTACATCTACCTTGTAAATATTTTTTTTTTTTATTAAAAAGGTTACAATTGCAACAACAATTGAAGTGTAATCTTTCTTTGTAAAAACTAAAGTATACATTAAAGGATTCATTACTTCGAATATAGACTACATTGACAAAACATACTATATTTAACATATTAGCAAAAATTGGCAAACAAAAGCTTATTTGAGGTGGCAGATATTTTACAGTAAAAATGTGTAATCTATCCAAAACTAATCAACGAAATGTTGTCTTTCATTTGTCTGTAACATAGGTCTTTCGTTTTTATTATAAGGAATATAAATGTTAATTTGCAGTTTAAAACGTTGCTTATACAAATACATTTTATTTCAACATATTTCAGTCGATTTTTATAGCAAAATAGTTTGCTAAAAGCAGATCCTTCATTCACACACAGAAACGCAATTCAAATTTAAACAGTCTTTTTGCGAGTTGTGGTAAACAGCGCATCTCTGCGTTCATTCATTCACACAGAAACGCGATTTACTTGAGAATGAAAAAAAACTTACTACAGTATTCCATCCGTTGCTCCTCGAAATACCAGCACTTCTGAGGTAAGTTTTCCATTATTATTATTCCTCACAGCGCTGCGAGACAGTGTAGACAAGTACACTTATCTGAATAAACTTGATGTGTTTTCTCGAGCTGATATGTGGGCGTTCACAGTTTGTATGGGATCGTCTCAGTCATTTGCGTTTGAATAGCGCGCGCTCTCCGTGGGCGGGGCCGATTATAACGTAATGAGCTGAGATGAGCTCGACTGGAATCACTCTCTTTTAATACAGATTTCACAAGATGAGAATATATTTTTTTAATATAAATTACTTCATTTAAAAGAAGAGAATTCAAGCTTCATGCCTGTGTGTCTGTATGCCTGTTTGACTGAGTATTCTCTGAGTTATTGTTCATTTTCGGACGCGTTTCAGAATGGACTTCACTGGCAGAGAGAAGGCAGAACTCGCTTCGTGTTTATTTTTCTTTATTTGGCAAAAAGCACAACACTTTGTTTTTATTGTGAGTGTACTCAAAAATAATACACATTTAACAGAATCGATGGATGTATGAAACTCCTATGGAAAATCAAAGTCAACAGAGTATTTATGAGTTTATTTTACACTGATAAAAAAAAAGCGAGCTGGTATCGCCGGCGATACAGCCGACCTCAGGGGGTTAAGACTTGTTCGATCTGTCAGTTGACTGGAAAACCAAACCAGACCATAAAACCTGTGCCTTTGTATCCCATACCTGTTATGGAACAGCCTTTTCAGCATCTTCTGGTGGATTGTGTCGGGCCTTTACCACCTTCAAAGTCTGGTAGCATTTACTTATTGACAGTGATGTGTCAGAGCACTCGATATCCTGCTGCATTTCCTTTGCGTTCAATCACCACACGATCAGTTGTAAAAGCCTTGTCCCAGTTCATTTCTATTTTTGGAATTCCAAAAGTTGTTCAGAGTGATCAGGGGACAAACTTTACATCTAACATGTTTCAAGAGGTTCTACGGCAGCTTGGCATTAGACACAACAAATCCAGTGCGTACCATGCGGAAAGTCAGGGTGCCCTAGAACGTTTTCACCAGACGTTAAAATCTTTGTTGAGGGCATATTGCACTGAGTTAAAAGGTGATTGGGAGGAAGGTCTACCTTGGTTGTTGTTGGCCACACGTGAGGTTATACAGGAGAGTTTGGGATTTAGTCCCAATCAGTTAGTCTTTGGACATTGTGTACGGGGACCCTTGGCGGTACTGAGTAATGCTGCTTTACCGGAGGAGCCACCACAGAGTCTGATTCAGTATATACAGGGTTTTCGTCGACCTTTAGTTTTGGCTGGGGAATTGGCAAAAGAAAAGTTGGAAAAAACTCAGGAAAAGATGAAAGGCTGGTTTGATCGCAAGTCTGAGATTCGCATGTTTAGTCCAGGAGATCAGGTGTTAGCCTTATTTCCTTTACCAGATTCTCCTTTTGCTGCGACGTTTTTAGGACCTTACACTGTGCTTCGAAAAGTGTCTGATCAAAATTATATTCTTTCTACCCCTGAGCGCAGGAAACATACCCAGTTGTGCCATGTGAATTTGTTAAAGCCCTTTTATTCTCGTAATGCTGCTCCTGAAGTCATTCCTTCCTCAGTTGCGTTAGCTAGTTTGAGTCAAATAGGTGACGTGCAACAGGATGTGAAATCACCTGATGTCATTTTACAACCTCGCCTAAAAAACTCTGAGACCTTGGCTAATTTAGAAGGATGGGTAAAACATTTATCTTGCAAACAACGTTCTGAGTTAAATTCTATGCTGACTGAATTTTCTGTTCTTTTTTCAGATACTCCTCTCGTACACACTTGATTAAACACGATATTGATGTAGGCGATGTTAAACCTGTCCGACAACGATTTTATCGTGTATCATTTGACAAACGTCAGAAATTGGAGGCTGAAGTCAATTACATGCTTGAAAACATCATAGCAAAGCCTTCCTTTTCAGATTGGGCTTCACCTTGTTTGTTAGTGGGAAAATCAGACGGCACTCAGCGTTTTTGCACAGATTATAGACGAGTAAATATCCTAACTAGACCTGACTCATATCCATTGCCTAGGATGGAAGACTGCGTTGACCAAGTTGGATCAGCTAACTATGTCAGTAAATTTGATTTGCTCAAAGGGTACTGGCAAGTGCCTTTGACCGCCCGAGCACAGGAAATTTCCTCTTTCATTACACCATTTGGGTTATATTCTTACACCGTAATGAGCTTTGGTCTCAGAAATGCCCCAGCTACATTTCAGCGTTTAATGAACAGAGTGACAGCTGGTTTAGAGGGTTGTGCCGTATACCTGGATGACATTGTTGTCTATAGTGACACATGGGATCAACACCTTATCCGAATTCGTGCGCGGTTTGAGCGTTTGTCTGATGCCAAACTCACAGTCAACCTGGCAAAGTGTGAGTTTGCCAGGGCGACTGTGACTTATCTGGGCAAGGTTGTCGGAATGGGCAAAGTGCGGCCTGTACGTGCTAAAGTCATAGCGATTGACAAATTTCCTAGCCCTCAGACTAAACGTGAATTGATGAGATTTTTAGGAATGGCTGGGTATTACAGAAGTTTTTGTCCAAACTTTTCCTCTGTTGTTGCCCCGCTTAGAGATTTGTTGCAAGCAAAGGCTAAATTTGTGTGGACTCCAAAATGTGTAAGCGCCTTTGAGAATGTTAAACCATTGCTCACATCGTCCCCTGTCCTGACGGCTCCTCGACTTGATAAACCATTCAAACTTCAGGTGGATGCTAGTCAGGTTGGAGCAGGAGCTGTTCTGCTGCAGGCTGATGAGAGTGGTATAAATCGCCCTGTCAGCTATTTCTCACGAAAATTCAATTCGTATCAGACCAATTATTCTACCATTGAGAAGGAGGCGTTAGCGTTGATTTGGTCCCTGCAGCATTTTGAGGTGTATTTGTCTTGTGGGACTATGCCAACCGTGGTGTACACAGACCATAACCCCCTTACGTTTCTTCACTCTCTGCAGAATCCGAATCAGCGTCTTATTAGGTGGTCTCTTTTCTTACAGCCTTATGCTTTGGAGATTCGTCATGTGAAAGGCGTAGATAATATTTTAGCTGACGCTTTGTCCCGTGCCCCATGTGGTGGAGAATAAAGTTTCTTGACTATTAATACTTCTCTTCTCTTCCCTTGTATTGGTCTTCAACTCCTTAATTTTGCTTTTTCCAGGCGCCGGGAGATTGCTGGTTTTGAAACTAAGAGATGGGTAGAGTTTGGGGAAGTTGTAAAGGTTAATGATCGATATTAACTTCACCCTAACTCTGGTAAGATTGTTCTTTTTGTATGTGTGTTTTGGGGTTGGAAATTGTATAAGGTAGAGTTTCTAATGAGAATCTCTCCCTTTTTAAGGGGGAGGTGTTACGGCTCAGTTTTGTTTTGGGTTTGTTCTGTTGTGTTCTCTTTTTCCTATAGGTTGCCAGATAAGGATCCACACCTGTGTTGAATTTGGAAAGCAGTATTTAAGATGGCTGTCCTTTGTGGGACGGGGTGCTGACCCCTATCCTGCATTTGTGCTCAGGAGCTGGACCTTCAAATTGTTTTTTCTTTATTGTTTGCTTATTTTCTGTTGAACATCTATTTTCTTTATTATGTAACCCCTAGACGTAAATAAATATTTTGTCTAATTCATTTTTGGACTCTGATCCCTTTATTTTGTTACTTCCTTGAGCCGGAATGTAACAGAGAGTATGCCTGAACGAACTCAAGGCACGTTTAGCTGACAGAGAGTGCTTGCAGGTCCCCAACCCTCTTGATGGAGGTGAGCAAGGACAGGAGGGCCGTCTTCGAGGACTGGGCACAAAGCTCGACTGAACCCAAGGGCTCAAACAGAGCTCTCTTAAGGGCCAGTAAGACCAAAAAGAGGTCCCAAGTGTGAATAAGGTGTGGTCTCTGAAGTTCTAGACTCCTTGAGGCTCCTGGAGGAACCTGATGATCAGGTTGCGCTTCCCGAAGGACTTACTGTCCACTGCGTTATGAAGTGTTGTTATAGCAGCCACATTCACCTTTAAATTGGAGGGGGATATCAGACTATCCAGCATTTCTTGCAGGAAAGAAAGCGTAGAGCCGCTAGCAAATCTATGTGTGTCTTCACCTCAGGAAAAACACCAATTAGCGAAAAGACATCATTCCAAAGCATGCAGCTGCCTCATAGAGGGACGCACTTTCATAGTGACTCAGTCCAGTTCCATACAGAGAATAGAGATGCTCTGTACCGGGGAGAGCTTGCTATTTTCCCAGTTGACCCGAAGCCTCAACCAGATGAGGTGCTTGAGCACCAGGTCCTTGTATGCACACATTAGATCTCAAGAGTGCGTTAAAATAAGCAAGTCATCGAGATACGATAACTTGAATGGTGCAGCCCAAAGGGTAGAACATTGTACTGATATGCCTGTCCCTCGAAGGCAAACTTTTTTGGTATATTGCTGCAAACTAATCTTGAGGTCAGCATTTTGAATGGGAGAATGTTAAGGGCCCGATTCAATAATCACAGATCTAAGTTTGGCCGCAACGGTATGACAGGGTACATTTACATTTAGTAATTTAGCAGACGCTTTTATCCAAAGCGACTTACAAATTAGGACTAAATTAAGCGAGTCATCGTGAAAAGGCAAAAACAACGCAAGAAGTGCTCAAAATACAAAGTGCAGGCATTGCTCAGAGTAGCATAAGTCAGACAAGGGAGGATTAAGGGAGAAGGATAGGATTTTTATTTATTTTTTAAGAGGTTAAGTGCTCACGGAAGAGATGAGTTTTCAGTTGTCTTTTGAATGTTGTCAGGGATTCTGCATTCCAGATGAGGGTGGGGAGATCATTCCACCAGCATGGAACCGTGAATGAGAATATTCTGGAGAGTGATTTTTGGGCTCTCTGTGATGGTACCATGAGCCGTCGCTCATTGACTGATCGTAGGCTTCTGGTAGGGATGTAGACTCGTAGGAGCGAGTGAAAGTAGGAGGGAGCTGAGCCTGTGATAGATCTGTAAGCAAGCGTCAATGCCTTGAACTTGATGCGAGCAGTGAGTGGTAGCCAGCGCAGAGAGATGAACAGAGGAGTGACATGGGCCCTTTTGGGCTCGTTGAAGACGAGATGCGCTGCAGTGTTCTGAATCATTTGTAGAAGTTTAGTTGCACATGATGGAAGTCCAGCCAGAAGAGCATTGCAGTAGTCAAGCCTAGATATGACCAGGGACTGGATGAGAAGTTGTGTTGCATGCTCAGTTAGGAAAGGCCTGATCTTCCTGATGTTGTGCAGTGCATGATCGAGTTGTCTATGTAATTTGGTCTGTGAAGGTCAGCTGGTCATCAAATATTACTCCAAGATTTCTGACCAACCTTGATGGGGTGATTGATGATGAATCTACCTGGATGGTGAAGTCGTGTTGTAGAGACAGATTGGCAGGGAGGAGGAGAAGCTCAGTCTTTGCCAGGTTGAGCTGCAGGTGATGTTCCTTCATCCATGCTGAGATGTCCGCCAGACAGCTTGAGATCCGTGCAGCTACTGTGGGATCATCTGGTTGAAATGAGAGGAAGAGCTGTGTGTCATCAGCATAGCAATGGTAAGAGAAACCATGTGCCTGTATGATTTGTCCCAGTGATGTGGTGTAAATGGAGAAGAGGAGGGGTCCAAGAACTGAACCCTGAGTAACCCCTGTGGTCAGTTGATGTGTTTTGGATATCTCGCCTCTCCATGCGACCTTGAAGGATCTACCTGTGAGATAGGACTCAAACCAGTGGAGAGGAGTACCTGTGATGCCCAGAGATGAGAGGGTGAACAGAAGGATCTGATGATTCACAGTGTCGAAGGCAGCAGACAGATCCAGGAGAATGAGAACTAAAGATTTGGAAGCAGCTTTTGCGGTCCGTAGGGCTTTTGTGACCAACAGCAATGCAGTCTCGGTTGAATGCCCTTTCTTGAAGCCAGATTGGTTGACATCCAGCGGGTTGTTCAGAGACAGGAAGGATGCTACTTGGTTGAAAGCAACTCGTTCAATTGTTTTCGCAATGAATGGTAGGAGAGAGACAGGTCTGTAATTCTCTACAAGTGATGTGTTTAAAGTCATTTTTTTAAAGCAGTGGAGTTACCTGAGCCTGCTTGAATACAGTAGGGAAAATGCCAGTATGTAGGGATGAGTTGATGATGTGTGTGAGTGCTGGTAGAAGTGTGGGAGAGATGGCTTGTAGAAGGTGTGAGGGGATGGGGTCTAGAGGGCAGGTGGTAGGATGACTGGAGAGGAGAAGTTTAGATACTTCTTCCTCGGTTAGTGGAGAGAAGGAGGAGAGAAGTTTGTTGTGGGTGTAGTTGGTCTGGGTTCCTGTGTGTGTTGAGCTAAGAAATGACTGCTGATAGTTGTTGTTTTGTTGGTAAAGAAGTTAGCAAAATCATCAGCAGTTAACGAGGAGGTGGGTGGTGGTGGTGGACAGAGGAGAGAGTTGAATGTCTTGAAAAGTGATCTTGTTGTTGAAATATGAAGATTTTGCAGCATGAACATCCACAGAAAAGGAAGAGAACAGTGACTGATACATACTCAGGTCACATGTGTCTTTTGATTTGCGCCATTTCCTCTCCGCTGCCCTGAGTTCGGTCCAGTGTTTACAAAGCACCTCAGATAACCAGGGGTTAGAGGGAGTAGGCCTGGAGGAGAGGGGGCAGATATTGTCTAAAGAAGATGTTAAAATGGAGCATAATGTATCCACTGCAGTATTCACATTCAGAGATGAGAATTGCGAGGGAGGGAAGAGAAGATGACACAGCAGAGGAAAGATGGGAGGGAGGAAGTGAGCGCAGGTTTCGTCTTAAAGTAACTGGTAGGGGGGTTGGTGGTGCATGGGTAGAGAGTTGTAGATTGAAAGTAATGAGGAAATTATATGAAACCCAGGTTTCACCAAAATGTTGTCTGTGATGCAGTTGCGTGTGTAAACCAGATCCAGTTGGTTGCCTGATTTGTGAGTACCTGTGGTGATGAGCCATTTGAGATCGAATTAGGCTAGGAGAGAGATGAAGTCTGTTGCATACAGCTTCTCTAGATGAATGTTGAAATCACCAAGGACTACAAGTGGGGTGCCATCCTCAGGGAAAGAGGACAGCAGCACATCCAACTCCTCTACAAAGCTTCCCAGTTGACCTGGGGGGCGATATATGACTACAATATGGTTCTTAATTGGAGTTGTAAGTGTAATGGCATGATATTCAAACGAGTTGTTATTGCATAGAGAAGAGAGAGTTGAGTATTTCCAATTGTTAGAAATGAGAAGACCTGTACCCCCACCCCTCCCAGACTGGCGAGGGGTGTGAGAGAAAGAGAAGTTGTTAGAGAGAGCAGCAGGGGTTGCTGAGTCTTCCGGACGAATCCAGGTCTCAGTGAAGCCCAAGATACTAAGAGTAGAATGAGATGCAAAGGCTGGAATAAAGTCAGCTTTATTAACTGCTGACGGACAATTCCATAGACCCACAGAAAGAGAGAGAGGTGTGTGTGAGGATGACAGAATTGGACGCAGATAAGCAGTATTGCGCTGCCTTCTGTGAGTGATGAAAGAGCGTTGTCGAGAGACAACAGGAATGTATTGAAAGCACATGTTGAGTAAGGGTAAATAAGATAAAAGGGAGAAAGGAAAGGGAGAAGAAGATAATTAAGTGCCTTACTGGTGTCCTTGCTCGGTGAAGTCACACAGGCAGAGTCGATGGTCTTTACCCGATTCGGTCTTCACATGAGGAGGCTGAACACAAGAGCTGAACGCTTCCGCTGACGCTTCCGTGACAGCGCGCAAACTGCATAGATGTAATGCTTTCAAACGCTTGAGAGAGGACAGCTGCCTCGGCCCTCGCAATTAGAAATTTGCGGGCATATGTGCATCACAATCACATGATCGACCTGGGGAACTTCAAAATACCCCCTGGTCATCCCACCGTTGAGGGTAGTGAGGGCAGAAGAACCTGCAAAGCGGGTTCTGGCAGTAAAATATGCCTTCCACGACTATGTGAGGTCCTCATACACCTCCAGGATGAAAGGCACTGGGGCAGACTGCGACTGTGAGTGGCGTTCCAAGTCCAGAAACCAATCATCTAACCACAAACACCCGGTGCAGAGTGGAGGGTTCCACTCAAGCCCAATGTTCACGGCCGCCCGGGCAAGCACAGCAGCCATCTCAGCGTCAGACTCAGTCTGCGCAACCACACCTGATGATTGGGGCCCAAATCATCCTCATCTTGAGCTCTGAATGAGAAATTAAGCTTACACAGAGGAACAGCCAAACTCATCCGAGAACTCGACCTGAAAAAAAGAGCATACTGGGAAATGGGAGGCCCATGGGTATTCGGCCAGCAGCAACACTTCCATTGGAACCCCAAGATCGCCCTCAGCTCTTGCCAACGTGGCCTTGTTTACACCAGCAGAAGGACCGGGACGTCAACTATGGTAACTTTCTGCTTCGTGAACCGCAACAATTCCATGACCATGCTCTCGTAATGAGTGCATGTTCCATCCACAAAGGTGGTATTGACCACGTCCAGTAATACACGGGTGAAAAGGCATCTTTAAAAAGACGTTTGTCAGTGTTTGCTCTTTTAGAGGGGAATCTTCTTTTATGGAGAAATTCTCTTGTTAAAGAATATTTTCTTTTTGAAATTTCTCTTTCTTGTTGTTCATTGAAACACCCAAGGGAGCTCTCTTGCACTAAATTGTGCATGTGGTGGAGAGAACTGCTGAAATGTGCTGTACAGGAATCCAACAAAGCTTCTAGGCAAAGGTGAATGGAGAGAGAATCACAGACACGTCTTCTTGGCTCCGAAGAACAAATCTGAATGAGTAAAGGCCATTGCACACTGAGGGCCCTATCTTGCACCCAGCGCAAGTGACTTTGTACACCGACGCATGTATCATTCCTATTTTGACACCCGCACAAAGCGGACTTTTCCCTCCACAGAAGCACGTCGGTAAGTTAGGAAATACACTTGCGCTCCCGGGGGCGGTTCAGCGCAAAGAGGAGGCGTGTTCCGGCGCAAACGTTCCTTCATGCTATTTTGCAGGTTTAGAAAACAATTGCGCCACTAACCAGGAAAAAATAGTTCAAAGTCAGTGGCGCGTTGCGCATGTTATTCATATGCTATTTTAAGGGTGCATGCTTGGCCATAATCAATGTAGCGTGTGCACAACGCGCATACACTTTGATTCTCTCATCTACACAGAAGCAGTTTTCATTTTTGCAAATCATACATTATTACGATAGATAGATAGATGGATAGATAGATAGACAATTTATTATAGGCAAGGCAAGTTTATTTATATAGCACATTTCATACACAATGGCAATTCAAAGTGCTTTACATAGAAGAAATTAAAATAATAAAAAGAAATAAGAGTTTAGAAAATTAAAATGAAATACAGTACAGTACAGTCGGACGAACAGAGGCACAGTGCTCATTCAGTAAATGCATAGCTAAACAGATGTGTTTTGAGTCTGGATTTGAATTTGACCACTGTAGGAGCACATCTGATCTCTTCTGGAAGCTGGTTCCAGCTGCGGCTGGCAACTTTCAGTTTTTTAAGTGTTTCAAAAAGTTCATTGAAATCCTTCTTAAGGAGTTCTGACTGCTCTTTATGAATGTCATTCTTCCCCACATGAATGATGAGTCGATTTGCAGTCTTATGTTTCATTAGAATGTTCTGAAGTTCCCTGTTTATATCAGAAGTTGTTGCTTGTGGAAGGCAGCACGTAGTTGTATCCCTGCTGCTAATGTTTCTGATTATGGAGTCCCCCACTATCAGAGTCCTGGGCTCGGCTGTGCTCTGAGCTGAGTGCCGCTGTCTGCTCGACCTTGAGCGCCAGTTAGCATCAGTGTTAGCTACTGGCTGATATAGTCTGTGTTCGATCACATTCATCACGTTTGGGGATTCCTCATTTACATTCATTAGTGCTTCAAATCTGTTCTCAAGATGTATAGGTGTTGGTAGGAGACCAGTGTTTGCAGTCCTTGTCAGAGCTGTATCTGGGGTAGAGGATGCTACTGCGGTAATATGTGAGGCTTGTGACAATCTGATGTCTCGAGTACCTTTGGGTCTCGCTCCCTGTTTGTGCCATCGATTTGTAAGTCGATCGGCTTGTTTCTCTACCTGTCGAGGAGCACTAGTTTCATGGGACTCACCGGCTATATGCTGAGGGCGTCCGTGATGAAGCTCTGTTGTGTGTTCCGTCTGGTTTGGTGGTCCCGTAAATAACTTTGTTTCAAGAACTGCAATCCTTTGTAAAAGTCTGTGGCAGTTAGTGCAGCAAGTAGATTCCAGAAGAGGCATTTTCTCTCTTATCCTTGTAGGCAGTTGTGTTTTCCTTTCCCCGGAATGTAAGCTGGCCGGGTAGAAGAATTCTGCGTTTTTGTTGTAACCGCTCCTGGCGCGCGCCTGGCAAATCCGCCGTTACAATAGCAATCCGCTATGGAAAAAGCGTGTCTGCTCTTAAAGGGAATGTGAGATGACGCTCTGATTGGTTTATTTCACGTTACGCCCAAACCACACCTATGAATAATGAAGCTACGTCAGACCAACCCATTTTAGATTTGCGCCTGGCGCAAGAGTCATTTATCCCGCCGGGAAAATAGCAACAGCGCCGAGACCCGCCCACAAAGTTACTTGCGCTTTGCGCTTGACACTTGCGTTTCAGATCGTTAAAATAGGGCCCTGAGTCTGAAATTCGCATCCAAAATTTCCGCACGTAAAAAAAAAAAAATTCACCTCACTTTATGTCAATTACGCTTGCACACTGTCTACGAAACTTTCGTCCGTAATAAAAAAATTCAGATCGGGTTCGATTTTCTGCGTTTTTCGCATCCACAGCCAGTATTTTGAGAGGTTTTTTGACAATTCAGAGCCACCGTACAAGCGAACGACAAAATCCAGAATGGCGTCTGACAAGTTGATACACTTCGTCTCGCAGCACAAAGTACTGTATGAAAAACAAAAACGTGTGTGTGTGTGTGTCCATACCTTAGACAAACTGCCAGTCTCTGTTCAGGATCGATTGGTTCATGGAAATTGGTGGTGGTCTTTTTAATATGTGGCTCCAGTATCGCTAGCAAAGCATCAAACTGTTCCACTGACATTCTGAGGTAAATTTTGAATCGCTCGGGATAATTTCGCAACTCCTTGATAAGGAGGTGAAACTCTCCTTCCTCTCGGCGCAATCTCTGGATTGGATGGACCCAATATTTCCTCTTTCTTTTTCTCTGTTTAAGAAGAAAGAGGGCAACAAAATCATCCTCACTGCTTGACGAATCCATTTTGTATTTTTTGCGTTTTTTTCCGCAAAGGTTTAATAAATACGCATCGGACTCAGTGTGCAAGGTTTCTGTGCATGACGAATTTTAAGGCTGACGAACACGAAAAAACGCATACGAAAATTTCGGACTCAGTGTGCAATGGCCTTAAAGCAAGTCACCTCCTTTTATACCCGTATGTTCGGGGGAGTGGCTGAAGTATCAGAGGTGTATCACTACTCCCAAGTGTGACCCCCTAGTGTCACTATATCAACACAACATTGAGTCTGTGACAGAAATAGGGAAAGTGAGATTTGTCTCTCTCAGGGGAATTACAACATATTTCTCAAATATTTGTGTGCACAATTATTAAGCAATTAGATTTTTTGTGTGTAATACTGACAAGAATAGGTTGCCATATGAGTTCTGCTGGATTTTTTCCTCATAACTGCAGAAACAACTTAAAAATGTAAAATTATAAATTTTGCTCATACAGTTCATTATTGGACATTGTTTTTATTTGTGTACACTCACAATAATAACAATACTTTGTGCTTTTGGTGAAAGAAAATAAGAAAATAAACAGGGTGCACTTTCAGCCATCTCCGTGAACTTCTACCAGAAAGACTCCAGGGGCAAAAAGACGTAACAAAACATTAATTTATTAACAGCCCAGCAAGCAAGAATTGTGTTATAAAGTTCTTTGGCGTAGGCCCCGTCCGTGGCTCGCAATCCAAGGGTAACGGCATCTGCATTTCCTGCCTGAAGACGAAGGCAGGGGTACAGCCGACCCCCTGGGAGGTATGGTCAGGAACCATCCTGGTGGTGGTGGGGAGGATGGGGGTGAATGTAGGCGTCAGCATCTGCAAACTCAGACATGTGTAAGTACCAATCTTTTATACTACAAGTATTAGAACACGATTGGTTAGATGTGAAGGTAATATGTGATGTAACAATTGAGTCTTCCTGGCAGAACTTACGCTAAAGCTTTCATGTCTTTCTGAAACGCGTCACAAAAATTGTATCTGAAACTCAGCGAATACTTGCCACACAGACATGAGATATGTCGGTAACGCTTTAGATTACAGCCTGGAAAGTACTGCATAATTAAGACGAATCACTTCAGAAGACATTGATCCATCCATTATAATCGTATGGATTGCTACAGTTATTGCAGTATGTGCTGTTTGATGCTCCAACTTTTAGGAACACATGAGCTTGCATGATATGTATTCCCAGAGATGTATTATTTTTTTTATTTTTTTTTAAACCTTAATTTGTGTTAATCTGAAGAAGAAAAGTCGTATACATCTTGGATGGCATGAGGGTAAAAGATGAGTAAATGGTGAGGACGTAATTCTAGGTGTACTGCATTTTCTTTTAATACAAAATACAGAATAGCAAGAGACATGATTTCTTTTTCAGATTAATCAGTGGAAAGAAAGAAAAAGAAGAAGAGGAACAAAAGGAAGAAGTCAAGCAAGATAAAAAAGGGGGGACAAAACATGTTACTTTCTGTCAAGACTTAAGCATTTGAAATGAATTGTTGATTTAAAAAAAGCAGTTTTAAATGAAAAAAAAAGTCTTGTAAATCTGTTTTGAATTAAGTTATTCCCTTTCAAGGGAACTCGCGTTGCGTCGAGATTGACGCTATGGGGAACGCTTTGCGTGATGACGTCTTGAAGCACATGTAAAATCAATCCAATGGTGTGGCGGAACGTCAGAGGCGGGTGACGTCACGTACCAGGAAGCTATAAAAGCCTGCCCGAAACAGAAAACGAAAGCTTTGTAAAGTCTGAAGTCGTACTGACAGGCATGAAGGAGATATGGCAAGGTGACACAACGCTCGTCTTCAGTTGCGCTCTGTGTGAATCTGTCCATGTTATTTGGTGTTGTCTGTCTATATTGTATCTATTATATATTCAGAATTATGACGAGTAAGCAGCAGCAGTTTAGAGTGTGTGTTCACCCCTGCCCGCGTTATTTAATGGGTGGGGACACTCACACTCTTTGTGTTGTCTGTTTGGGTGAAGAGCATGCCCAGTCAGCACTCGAGGGTGCTGACTGTGAGCATTGCGACGCGCTCCCTATGCGTACGCTCAGATCCCGCTTGGCTTTATTTAACCAGGATCGCGTTCCCCAGGGCTCTGGTCCCGCCGCTGCCGAGGCACGGCGTCGATCTCAGACCTGGGGTTCGCAAATGGATCTATCAGTGGATGTTGAGACGGGCTCTGCCTTATCTCAGCCTCTTTCTGATAGATCCAGTGCCTCTCATCAGGGTGTGGAAGCACGCGCTGCGGTTTCTTCCCCCCCGATGGAGGCAACAATACTGCACTTGTCCAGCTCTGAGGAGTTGGACGTTGTTAGTATTGACGCTGAGTCTGAGGATTCGCCACCTCAGTCTCATGCGTTTGAGGAATTGCTTGATGTTGTTACAAGAGCTGTCGAGCGATTATCTGTTGAGTGGCCAGAAGATAGGCAGGGCGTTCGTTCGAAAAGCAAGCTCGACGAACGTTTCCTGCCATCTCGTGCAAAGCCTCAGCGCAGAAGCCTTCTGTTTTTCCCCGATCTCCACACCGAGGTGTCGAGATCGTGGGGGAAACCAGTGTCGTACAGAGTATATACTGCACAAACATCCCACTACTCCACTATACACAATTATAAAGAGCATGGTTATGGGGAGATGCCGAAGGTGGAGGAGACGCTTGCGAGCTATCTCTCTCCAGCAACGGCATCTTCTCTGAAGGCTCCTGCATTACCATCCAAACCAGTAAAATTCACTTCTTCCCTGGTTCATAAAGCTTATGCCGCTGCCGGCCAAGCTGCAGCGTGTTTGCACACTATGTCTTTAATGCAAGCATACCAGGCAGAATTATTGGGTGATTTTGAGGAGGGCGGGGGTATTGGTCCCGATACTGTTTCCGAACTGCGTAGAGCCACAGATTTGTCTCTCAGGGCCACCAAGGAGACGGCTAAATCCATCGGCCGCTCTATGGCAGCCCTGGTGGCCACTGAGAGGCATCTGTGGCTCAATCTAAGTGATATAAAGGACAAAGAAAAACATGTTATTTTGGATGCACCGGTTTCCACTGAAGGTTTATTTGGAGACGCAGTTAATAGTGCTGTAGCGAAATCACAAGAAGTTTCAAAACAGGCAGCTGCACTTCAGAAACTTCTCCCCCGCCGTTCTTTCTATGAGGCTGCTGAGCGGGAGCAGCCTCACTCCTCTAAAAAGAGCGCTGAGCACCGTGCCACTCAGAAACAGAGCGTTTCCTCCCGTGCTCCCCCACAAAAATCTCGGGGACACGGAGGGCGCTCTCAAACCCAGCAGTCTTCGAGGAGTAAAACGGATCTGCGGACCGTTATTACCACCAAGAAGGCTGCTGGGAAAAAGTCCTGACGTCCGAGGGCTCAGGACAAATGAGGGTAGTCCCCCCCGAAGCAGAGCGGTCAACACCTCTTTTTACGGTGCCCGTCTCTCTTCGGTGCCCTCAGGGGACCGTTCTGCCAACCCTGCCGCCTCTGGTGTTTCAGGGCGCAGCGGTCTCCGGCGAGCACATATCTCAAGGACCACCCGGAAACGTAGTGGCCTCGGGATGCCCGCCCCCTCTGAGGAGGGTGTTAGAGCAGTCTGTTCAGTCGTTCCCTGCCGGTGCGCCGTTACAGGGCGACAAACCGACTACTCAACAGCAACAAAATCCAGAAAACAGTCTCGAGAGGCTGGTACCTCTAGTAGAATCTTTGACAGCGTGGAAGCTACTGTCAAATGTTTCTCGTGGGGTCCTGCAGACCGTGGAAAAAGGGTATCAAATACAATTCAAGAAACGCCCACCTCGGTTTATGGGGGTCTTGCCCACAGTGGTGGGCCCCGAGCAGGTTCTGGTTATGGAACAGGAAGTAAACACTCTGTTAGAGAAAGGGGCCATAGAACATGTACCTCCCTCCAACAGGGAAACCGGATTTTACAGCCGGTACTTCATAGTTCCAAAGAAGGACGGGGGATTGCGTCCCATTTTAGATCTTCGAGTTCTGAACGAGTCAGTCATGCAGCTCAAGTTCAAAATGTTAACATTGAGACAAATCGTGCCACAGATCAGGTCGGAGGACTGGTTTGTCACGATAGACCTCAAGGACGCATATTTACATATTTACATCCGCCCGTGTCATTGGAAGTTCCTGAGGTTTGCTTTCGGGGGCAAAGCATACCAATATCGAGTTCTTCCATTCGGCCTGGCTTTATCACCCCGCACTTTCACCAAATGCGTGGATGCAGCTCTGGCGCCCCTGCGCCTCCAGGGTATTCGCATCATGAACTACATCGACGATTGGTTGATTTTAGCTCAGTCGCATCAGATGGCGGTTCAACATCGAGATGTTGTTCTCGCCCATATGAAGGAGTTGGGGTTACGGCTGAACGCCAAGAAGAGCATGCTTTCTCCACTTCAGAGGACCACTTTTTTAGGCGTGGTTTGGGATTCAGTGTCGATGCAGGCGCGCCTGTCACCGCCACGTATAGATTCCATCCTTGCAGCTGTGAAAAGTGTAAAGCTAGGCCAGCTACTCACTGTCAAACAGTTCCAGAGACTGTTGGGTCTCATGGCAGCAGCTTCCAACGTGATACCTTTTGGACTACTGCACATGAGGCCCCTGCAGTGGTGGCTCAGGACCAGGGGGTTTTCCCCGAGGGGCAACCCATTTCGCACAATCAAGGTCACGCGGCGATGCCTACGTGCCTTGGTTATGTGGAAGAAACCCTGGTTCCTGTCCCAGGGCCCAGTGTTGGGAGCTCCTTGTCGTCGCAAACTGCTAACGACGGATGCTTCCCTCACGGGTTGGGGAGCGATCCTAGAGGGTCGCTCATCTCAAGGTGTGTGGGAAGACCATCATCGTTCCTGGCATATCAATCGCCTAGAGATGTTAGCTGTCTTCCGGGCTTTGAGGAGCTTTATCACAGATCTCAGGGGACACCATGTGCTAGTGCATACGGACAACACGTCGGTAGTCGCCTATATCAATCACCAAGGGGGTTTGCGCTCGCGCCCATTATGCAATCTGGCACGCCATATCCTCTTGTGGTCCCAGGGGAAGCTGTTGTCTCTCAGGGCAGCTTACATCCCCGGGGTCCAGAATATAGGAGCAGACGCTCTGTCGAGACGGGGGCCGAGGCCCGGGGAATGGAGGCTCCACCCTGAGGTGGTGGAGCTGATATGGAGGGAGTTTGGCCAAGCTCAAGTGGATCTGTTTGCGTCTCGAGAGACGTCTCACTGTCCACTTTGGTTCTCCCTCACGCATCCAGCTCCTCTGGGACTGGATGCTATGGTACAGACGTGGCCGAGGCTCCGTCTGTACGCCTTTCCCCCAGTTGCTCTGCTCCCGGGAGTTCTGGAGAGAGTTCGCAGGGACCGGGTTTGCCTGCTTCTTATAGCCCCGCGCTGGCCGGGCAGGGTATGGTTTCCCGATCTTGTGTCCCTCCTTGACGGGCCTCCTCTGGAGCTACCTGTCAGGAGGGACATTCTGTCCCAAGCAGGGGGCTCGATTTTACACCCCCGACCGGAACTGTGGAACCTGTGGGCTTGGCCTCTGAGGGGGCCCAGCTTATAGAGTCAGGTCTCTCAACTGAGGTTGTTGAGACCATTCTACAGTCCAGAGCTCCCTCCACGAGGAAACTTTATGCCCTGAAGTGGAGAGTATTCACTTCTTGGTGTAGTGACCGTCGGTTGGATCCAGTCAACTGCCCAATTGGTACAGTTCTGGAGTTCCTACAGGACCGGTTCACTGCAGGTCTGACCCCGTCCACTTTAAAGGTTTATGTGGCGGCCATAGGTGCTTACCACATTCCTTTGGGTCGAATGTCTGTGGGGAAAGACCCTTTGGTATCTCGTTTCCTTCGTGGCACTTGGAGGCTGAGGCCTGCAGTTCGCTCTAGGGTGCCACCTTGGGATTTGTCCATTGCGCTGCAAGGCCTTTCCCTGGCCCCCTTTGAGCCCATTGAGGAGGTTCCTGAGAAGTTCTTAACTCTGAAAGCTCTGGTCCTTCTTGCTATTTCTTCTCTCAAGATAATAGGGGATCTTCAAGCATTGTCGGTTGCTCCGTCATGCTTAGAGTTTGCACCAGGTATGGTTAAAGCTTTTCTACATCCGAGACCGGGTTATATCCCCAAGGTCCCCACTAATGTGGCTAGACCTATTGTACTGCAGGCCTTCTGTCCTCCTCCCTTTCGAAATGCGGACCAGGAGGCGAATAATTTGCTTTGCCCAGTTCGGGCGTTAGACGCTTATGTCCACAGAGCTGCCCTGTGGCGTAAAAGTGATCAATTGTTTGTATGCTTTGGGTCCCCTAACAAGGGAGGTCCAGTGTCTAAGCAAAGAATGAGCAAGTGGGTGGTTGAGGCTATCTCGCTTGCTTATGAGGCGGCTGGGCAGCCTTCTCCTTTGGCTGTCCGGTCGCACTCTACTAGGAGTATGGCGGCCTCTAAGGCCCTTATATCAGGAGTGTCTTTACAGGACGTTTGTGATGCGGCAGGTTGGTCCTCACCGCACACCTTCGTCAGGTTTTACTCTTTGGACTTAGGCTCTACTCCAGGGTCTCAGGTTTTGTCTTCCTAGTGCTGCTCACTAGATTTCACACAGGACAGACATTTGTAGCTATGGTGGCGTTGGTATAGACGTTCCCCATAGCGTCAATCTCGACGCAACGCGAGTTCCCTTGAAAGGGAACGGCTCGGTTACGACTGTAACCTCGGTTCCCTGAAGAGGGAACGAGCGTTGTGTCACCTTGCCATATCTCCTTCATGCCTGTCAGTACGACTTCAGACTTTACAAAGCTTTCGTTTTCTGTTTCGGGCAGGCTTTTATAGCTTCCTGGTACGTGACGTCACCCGCCTCTGACGTTCCGCCACACCATTGGATTGATTTTACATGTGCTTCAAGACGTCATCACGCAAAGCGTTCCCCATAGCGTCAATCTCGACGCAACGCGAGTTCCCTCTTCAGGGAACCGAGGTTACAGTCGTAACCGAGGCGTTTTTCAAATAAAGGTTTCCGAGTCAGTGATATGAGATTGTGTAAACAATAAGCAATAAATTAAGAAACATGCAAATTACAGGCATTAAGACCTGTAAGTAAACACAATAGAACAAAGAAGCAAATTAAATAGTGCTTTAATTTTGTTCAGATATCTGTAGCCTATTCAAGGAAGAAATAATAAACAGAATAAAGTGATCAAATTCAAAACAAAAAACTGCATACTCTTCATTGTATGAACTAAATATGCTACAAAAGCTATTTGGTCAAGAGCTGTGAGTGATTTTCATTCTGCTCTCCTTTATGCTGAGTGCTGATGAAAACTATTCCATATCAAACACACAATGTTGTTGTTTTGTATTATCAAAAACAATCATCAGTTCAAACTACTCAAGCTGATTTTACAGATATGAAGCAGACAATAACTTATTTTAACAGAACATGTTTCATCAACGCCAAAAATTGTTCACATATACTGTGTCTTTCTGCAACATTCGTAAAATCTTCACCAAATTTGGCTCAGATCCTTTTTTTATACCAGGCTGATTAAAAGTTATCAAAAGCGTTTTGGGGGTGTTCATGATTATTGATCATGATTATTTTGTGGAGAAAAAGTATGGGCTAAATCATTTTCACAGTAGCACTTTTACAATATTATTGATATTCCTATTTTCATCCAGAGAAAATGGCATTTTATAATGGATCTTTTTTTTCTTTATAATTAATTTACTTTAGATTAACTTTATTTCTGTGCCAAAACTTTACAAACTTTTGTCTTATTTCTTTGGTTTGTAGACCATATACTAAAGGATTTAGTCCTGGTGGTACAATGTGAAACATTATACTAGCTAATTTTCTGCTGTCAGAGTATTCTGGAAAACGATGGAGAAAAACCATAGTGGCACAAGAAACAAACATGATGATATAAACAGCTATATGAGTACTACATGTTTTTATGGCTTTGCTGTTGAGTGCTTTGTTTTTGCTGGTTATGCATACAGAAGCAATCTTGGTATATGTTATAAACACCGACCCAAGTGAGAAGGTAAAGACAATAACAGTATAAATTATTCCAAACACATTATTTATGACCACATTTTCACAGGACAGTTTAAACAGTGAGGCATTGTCACAGAAAGGGTTTTCAATTTTAGATCTGCAGCGAGACAGGCGTATAGTGAGACCTAACATAATAGACACCATGAAAACTGACAGCCCCCAGGCTGATGCTGATAGTTTAATAACCATTTTATTGGTCATTATAGTCGTATATCGCAATGGATTACATATAGCCACATATCTGTCAAAGGCCATGATCATCAGCACATAGTGGCTTGCTGCTGCAAATATGTGCACAAAATATGCTTGAACAACACACTCCACATATGTAATGTAACGCTCTGAGGCTTCCCTTAAAATGTCCTGCAATAAGCGTGGCAACATGACAGAGGTCCCTAGTATATCATTCACTGGAAGGTTACAGAACAGAAAGTGCATTGGATGATGTAGATTCTTCTCAGTTGAGATCAGGATTATAAGTCCAATGTTACATCCCATTGCAAATATATAAACCAAGAGAATCAGGATGAAAATAGGATAGGAAGACTGAGGTATAACTCTCAGTCCCTCCACAAGGAGAATGCTGTTTGTGAATGTCAGGTTGTCCATTGGCTGCTCAAAACCTGCAAACAGCATCACACAGACCTGTAATCATCATTAATAGCATAAAATTTCTACACTGTACAATGATGAATATATATATATAAAAAAAAAATATATATATAAAAAAATATATATATATATATAAAATGTTGTTGTAAACAGTAAAATCTAATTATAACATATTTCCATATATAAGTCTATATATTATTTGTAAATCACATTACTTGCTGTCTGATCAGTTTTCATGGTCTATATTAAATGACACCCCTTTGAAATCACACAATCAATCATAGTAACACAATCACTACATAGTAAATTTAAAATCAAAGAACCTGCAGTCTGTTGTTGCTATAAATTAATACCAAGATAGTTGATTATTTTTACAGATTGCTTCAAGTTGTCAAGTTAACTAATTAATTAGCAGTCAGTTCAGTATTTAGGGTTACATGAATAATGACTTACTTTTTTCTGAAGAATACTTACGAGCCTTTGCCTTTAAATATGTGGTTCAATGTGACACTGTCATCATCCAAGAGTGACATGACCAACTGGTTGCCATGAACACAGCCACTGAAACTGTAATGATATTGTTATGTTGAAATGGCCTTGCTCTAGTTACCTGTAGGGGGCGTGTTTTTTGGCAACACATGAACACATGTAATGAAGCATGCATTTATAATGCAAGGATATTCTTAATGCATTATAATACATGCATAATACACGAAGCACCTTGGGTTCACCGGCGTCAGAATGAACCCCGAACATACCCCATCCTAAACCTTTTATGTCACATGCCTGTCCTGTCTTGTGTAGCACATGCGGTGTTTGTGTTCCTGTCATTGTTTTGACCCCACCCTCCTTGTTATCTTATTATTGGTTTCATTTGCCCCACCTGTTGTTCCTCATTACCTGCCTGATTTGTCCCTTTTATAAGTTCCTTTGTGTTTGCAGTCTGTGTCGGATCGTTGTCTTGTACACGTCTCCCGTTTCCCCGTGACCCGTTTGGTATGTTCACGTTTGAAGTTGTTGTTTGGTATTTTGTAATGTTTTCCCCCTCGTGGGTGTTTGTTTTACGTTGTTCTTTTGTTTATTAAAAATCCCTTTCCTCTGCACTTGAGTTTTCCTTGTTTTCTTAGTTTCCCGTGACAGAACGATCCGACCATGTCAAAAACTCAGCAGAGGAAGTCCCAGCATCCACTTGTTCCCCCGGTCTCATGCCAACAGTATGAACGCATTCTTCGTGTTCAATCATTGATTGCGCTCCGCCAGCAGGGAACTGATCTAAGGAAGTTCGCGGTCAAATTCCTTAGTGCAGCAGAGGGACTGGGTCTTAATGAGGAGCCCCTCAAGGACCTTTTCTTTTATGCCCTTGACGAGCCATGGATTGGGTACTGAGAAGGGCGTATGACCGCAGCACTTTTGAGGGTATGGTGGAGGGTCTCGCTCGCCTGCAGGAGCGAGAGGCCATGAGAGGGTCTCAGTTCCGTGACCTCAGTACCGGTGGTCCCGAGTCCAGTGTTCCCAGTTCCGATGGTCCCGAGTCCAGTGGTCCCAGTTCCAGTGGCTCCAGTTCCAGTGGTCTCGAAACGGAGGAGGAGGGAAGAAGACTCCTTCCGTGACTGTTCCGGTGGTCCCTGTTCCGGTGGTCCCTGTTCCGGTGGTCCCTGTTCCGGTGGTCCCTGTTCCAGTGATCCTGCTCGCACTGCCTGCACCACCTCAGCGACGCGTCACGTTCTGCCCAGCCAGAGACTGTTCACGTCACGTCTGCCCAGCCAGAGACTGTTCACGTCACGCCTGCCGAGCCTGTGTCTTCGGACAAGATGGCCGCCGCCGAGAGTGTTCCCGTCACGTCTGCCGAGCCTGTGTCTTCGGACAAGATGGCCGCCGCCGAGAGTGTTCCCGTCACGTCTGCCGAGCCTGTGTCTTCGGACAAGATGGCCGCCGCCGAACCTGTTCACGTCACGCCTGCCGAGCCTGTGTCTTCGGACAAGATGGCCGCCCGTCGAGCCTGTGTCTGTTCCTGAGCTTGAGCCGGAGCCAGTGTCTGTTCCTGAGCCGGAGCCAGTGTCTGTTCCTGAGCCGGAGCCAGTGTCTGTTCCTGAGCCGGAGCCAGTGTCTGTTCCTGAGCCGGAGCCAGTGTCTGTTCCTGAGCCGGAGCCAGTGTCTGTTCCTGAGCCGGAGCCAGTGTCTGTTCCTGAGCCGGAGCCAGTGTCTGTTCCTGAGCCGGAGCCAGTGTCTGTTCCTGAGCCGGAGCCAGTGTCTGTTCCTGAGCCGGAGCCAGTGTCTGTTCCTGAGCCGGAGCCAGTGTCTGTTCCTGAGCCGGAGCCAGTGACCGCGACACTGGCGTCTGTTTCTGAGCCCTCAGTGACCGCGACACTGGCGTCTGTTCCTGAGCCCTCAGTGACCGCGACACTGGCGTCTGTTCCTGAGCCCTCAGTGACCGCGACACTGGCCATTATGGCCACAGCCATGTGGTGTGTGTGGGCTACGCACACACTTGGACCGGTGGTGTCAGTTCCAGTGCCCGAGCCGGTGGTGGTGCCAGTTCCAGTTCCAGTGCCCGAGCCGGTGGTGCCAGTTCCAGTGCCTCAGCCGGTGGTATCTGTTCCTGAACCGGTGGTGTCTGAGCCGGTGGTATCTGTTCCTGAGCCGGTGGTGTCTGCTCTTGAGCCGGTGATATCTATTCCTGAGCCGGTGGTGTCTGCTCCTGAGCCGGTGGTGTCTGCTCCTGAGCCGGTGGTGTCTGTTCCTGAGCCGGTGGTGCCAGTTTCAGTTCCAGTGCCTGAGCCGGTGGTGCCAGTTCCAGTGCCTGAGCCGTTGGTGCCAGTGCCTGAGCCGGAGGTGCCAGTTCCAGTGCCTGAGCCGTTGGTGCCAGTTCCAGTGCCTGAGCCGGTGGTGCCAGTTCCAGTGCCTGAGCCGGTGGTGCCAGTTCCAGTGCCTGAGCCGGTGGAGTCTGTTCCAGTGCCTGAGCCGGTGGAGTCTGTTCCAGTTCCTGAGCCGGTGGAGTCTGTTCCAGTTCCTGAGCCGGTGGAGTCTGTTCCAGTTCCTGAGCCGGTGGAGTCTGTTCCAGTTCCTGAGCCGGTGGAGTCGTCTCCGCCGTGGCCGCCCGAGGGGTCGTCTCCGCCCTGGCCGCCCGAGGGAGAGTCTGCTCCGCCCTGGCCGCCCGAGGGAGAGTCTGCTCCGCCCTGGCCGCCCGAGGGAGAGTCTGCTCCGCCCTGGCCGCCCGAGGGAGAGTCTGCTCCGCCCTGGCCGCCCGAGGGAGAGTCTGCTCCGCCCTGGCCGCCCGATGGACTCTCTGTTCCGCCCTGGCCTCCAGAACTGTCCATTTTCCCTGCCCCACCCCGGTCTGTCTTTTCTGTTTCCCCTGTCCCACCCTGGTCTGTCCCTCCCGTCCCACCCTGGTCTGTCTTTCCTGTTCCCCCTGTCCCACTCTGGTCTGTCCCTCCCGTCCCGCCCTGGTCTGTCCTTCCCGTCCCGCCCTGGTCTGTCCCTCCCGGCCCTAGTGGAGCGTCTGGTAGCCGCTCCTTTAGGAGGGGGTAATGTCACATGCCTGTCCTGTCTTGTGTAGCACATGCGGTGTTTGTGTTCCTGTCATTGTTTTGACCCCACCCTCCTTGTTATCTTATTATTGGTTTCATTTGCCCCACCTGTTGTTCCTCATTACCTGCCTGATTTGTCCCTTTTATAAGTTCCTTTGTGTTTGCAGTCTGTGTCGGATCGTTGTCTTGTACACGTCTCCCGTTTCCCCGTGACCCGTTTGGTATGTTCACGTTTTGAAGTTGTTGTTTGGTATTTTGTAATGTTTTCCCCCTCGTGGGTGTTTGTTTTACGTTGTTCTTTTGTTTATTAAAAATCCCTTTCCTCTGCACTTGAGTTTTCCTTGTTTTCTTAGTTTCCCGTGACATTTTATCCTGGTCTTAATGTAAATGAAGTTGCTCTTCTTGCAACAGCTGTGGTCTGTATGTTAATGAAATTGAGACACCCCATGGTCCCTGGTGTCCCACAGAAGGTTCTCTGTTGTTCTTTCAAATAAGAACAGCCAAAGGTTAAAGTGATACGATTGTTTGAAGTCCCTTTAATCAAGATGGTTCTCGATTGCCCTCAGTCACTCCCAAGCTATAGGTGACACCTGTGCCTCTGTGATACTATTTTCATATTACTGAGATTGGATGTAATCGTCTCTATATGATAATTAAGCTCTTTTAAGTGAAGGAACATTTTGATATATATATATATATATATTGGAGTTGAAGTGGTTTGGAACAGACCATAATTTCTTATAGACCCCCATTTGATGCTCTTGGCCCAAAGTAGCATCACAACCACTCCCTTTTCATAGATAACACCTCCCTAAACCTGGTGGGCAGGTGCCCCAGTGGCGGTGTAGCCCGTGGCTTAGGTCGTTCCCATCTATGGCCATCAGAGAATCTTACCCGTCATAGGGTCAAACACCTCCTGCACACTGAGTTATGGCTCTACTTCACTTGAGCAAAATTGTTTTCTTTCTTCAAGGCCTTGTTGGGCTCTCACAATGTCTCAATCTTTCCTTTGCCTCAGTGATATTAGCATATTGTTTAGTTTTGATAACTCAAACTATCAATAGACAATAAAATGTGCGTGTGTGTACTGTGCACGTGTGTGTTTGTGTCCATTTTCTCCATGTGGACATCCTTTATCCACTTGTTTTCCCTCTGTGGAAAGACTGTTGTCCATAGTCTCAGAAATGGTTTGTTTCTGGAATCTCCTTTTCTTTCTCTTCTCATTGTCCATTCTTTTCCACTTGGACCATAAGTCCTTCTAGAAGAAGCAGTCACTGGTGTTGTTCGAGTCTGTGCCTCTTCATCAGTTCCATCCATCCCATGGTGGGTTTTCAGGGTTTTTAGGTCTTTTAGGCCTGCAGTTCATGATTTTGCAGGTCTGGAAATCTCTGTATTCTGTAATTTTTCATGAGAAAATCCCCTGGCTCCACTGGTTCTACAGTACTTCCTTCTCGTCCTTCAAACGACCATGTCATGTTTCTACATGAGGTAACTCCTTTCAGACAATCATCTTTATGCTTATATCTGAAATGATAATCAAAAAGAAGTTGCCCCCCCCCCCCTCCCCTTTTCCCCACAATCATATTTTCACATTCAAAACATTAAAGTCAAAGGTTTAATCAAATAAACATCAAACATTATTAATGTCATAAAATTACACTTTACAAATCAAAAATCATAAAGAATCACATCAAAGAATCAAAGAATCATAAAGAATCACCCCCCTTTTGATAGTAAACCTTTCTCTACAATGTGTTACTATCAAAAACTTATTCTAATTTGCATCAGCATTTGCTTGTGACTGAGCTACAGTCATGTTGCTGGTGCAGTGATATATTTGACAAGGTGTGAATGACTTCTTTATTTCCTTTCAACAGTGCCAACTGGGTTTCTAAATTGCCTATTTTCTTAAGCAAACAACGATAGTCCATCTTTCTTTTGTGTGAAAATTGACACTGTCTTGCCTTGTGCCCCATCATTCCACAAGCAAAACAAACAACCTCCTTATCTTCCTTTCTTATCTCTAAACAGTGCCTTGCAATGTGACCATCCTTCCCACAAGCAAAACAAACAACTTCCTGATCTTCCTTTCTTTTCTCCAAACAATGCCTTGCAATGTGACCATCCTTTCCACATGCATGACAGACAAAGTTTTGAAGAGGTCTCTCACTGTCTTGACAATGTCTAGCAATGTGACCAGCTTTTCCACATGCATAGCAAAGAATAACACCTTCTGAATTTATTCTTGCAAATCTTCTTGGTCCCTGATAGAAACCATTAGGCAATGTAATAGAACATTCTCTCCCGCCAAAGGCAGCAACTGGATGTCTAGATTTGGCAGCTTTCATTTGACTATTTGCATGAACATTATTGTTGTAAAACTGTGTCATTTTAGCAATAATGTCATTATATTCAGATAGTGGTGTCACATGCATTGTCACAGCAGACCGGGTGAGTTTGTCACATTTGTTAATCAAGGCAGACTTGAAAGTGACATCATTCTTAGTAATGTCCGGATTGCCACTGAAAGTTTTAAACATCTCCAATAATCGTTCTGAAAATGCTGCTGGATGCTCCCCTTTCCTCATGTGCATCTCAGATATTTTATCCCAATTAACTGACATCACACCTAAGACTTCAAGCAGTGCCTTTTTCCTCTCTGACTTATTAGCATTTCTGTCCTTTACTTTCTTAGTTAAGGCTCCAGACAAAGTGTCAGGCAGGCACATTCTTAACAAAACGCATGCATCACCATCAGTTAAATTGTAAACTTCAGCATATTCCTCCAAGTTTTTTAGAAAATCTAATGGATCTTGTTTGGCAGGATCAAATTTCCCAATATTCTTGATCACAGCATCTAGTTCAGTTGGATTAAATCCTCGGACTATGGTAGTGGTCATTGGTTCCTCCCTTCCTTCTCTAGCAGGCGTAGTCGTAGTAGAATGAACTGGTGCCATCGGAAATCTAACTCTACAGTCAGAGTATTGGCTACTGAATGACTGATAATCTTTTTCCAAACCCTCAGTCCTGTCTTCCTGCAAATCTTGCATCTCTGGAACTGGGTTACACAACGTGACACCTAACAATGTCTTACCAGGGTTTTTCTCAGTTGTGCCATTCTTTATCATAAACTGACAAGTCGCCTTCGCTTCCTCCAAATTTTTAGACAATGTTTCCACAGATGATTTAAGCATACTATTGTTAGTTCTAAGAAGTGAAATCTCATTCTGCATCTTGATCTTTTCTTCTTTCCATATCGTTTCACTAGCCAGGTAAATATTTTATAGAAATTACCCCAACACTGAGTCGCTCATTTTCAGCCTCTAACTCATCTACTCTCCTCCTAGTTACTTTGTATGAAGCAAAAAGTGCTTGAAGAGCATTAGCAATTTTCCCATTTTTGTTCTTAGGCATTTTGGGATCATTTTCAAACTTAGAGATAGCCCAATTGTACGGTTTATCAACAATATTCTCTATTCCGTCAAACATTCCCTGAGAACCGTGTTTAGCGATGTATTTAACAATAATTTCTTCCATTTTCAAAAGTCTTATCAAGCTTTAAAATATCTCGTGATCTAATAGTTATTCACAAAGTCTGATTTAAATGACTACACGTTATCTAGTTCCTTTAAGATATCTGTTAGTCTAATTATTCACAGCTCCAGTACTTCGGACACAAATGATCAAAATAGCCACACTACCTGAGGCTTCTAAACTTAACCACAGCCACAATCCATTTGTCCTTAAATTTCGTTACACAAAACAGTTAAGAAATGCAACACTGTCACAGTACGTCGGACAAAACCACACTATGTCTGGTTTTATGTTATATTCTTAAAACAACTTGGCCACAGTACGTCAGGCTTAAACAATATCAAAAAAATTAACACTGTCACAGTACGTCGGACACAACCACACTACGTCGGGTTTTTATGTTATTTTCTTAAAACAGCTTGCTTATCAGTACTTCGGGTTCAAACTATATTTATGAATTTTAAAACAATGCCACAGTACGTCGGGCAAAGCCACACTGCTTCGGGTTCTTTGTTTTAAACTTCACAAAGTCACGGCACATCAGACTCACTAGTCTAGCCTATGCTATAACACACAATAGTTGTGAAATAATTCTGTGACCACACTGCGTCGGGTCTATTCAATTACTTTAGAATTTCCTCAGAATTATTACAACTTCACAATCGGTTTCAAGTACATTAGAAACATACACATTTGTTTCAGTTACTTTAGAAACAACCAATCTGAAATAACTCTGTCACCACACTACTTCGGGTTTATTCAATTACTTTAGAATCTTAACAGAATTATAAGAGACCAACACCAAATTTCAGTTACTTTAGAAACTTTACACTTAAGCACTTTGTTTCAATTACTTTAGAAACAACAATTCCAATACAAGTCTGCTACCACACTGCTTCGGGCTTATTCAGTTACGTTAGAATCTTTAAGAAAAATGTACGGAATAGGCTTAAAACTCCTCCTGCTAATACTGAATAAACCAAATTCGATCTCTTCTGTCCTTAATTTTTCTTTTCTAGATTTTTTTTTAAACCGAGGAATTCCTTGACAAAAACAGCATAAATGAAAGAAAACAGCTTTTTCTTACCTTTTCCCTTTTTTGTTGGAAATCTGTCGACTCCTGGCTGGCTCGCCAATGTAAGAAAAAATGAAGTGGACGTCGAAGATCTCAAAAAATGAAGTTTATTACAGCATAGTAGTGGCAAGGTACACGAAACACCTTGGGTTCACCGGCGTCAGAATGAACCCTGAACATACCCCATCCTAAACCTTTTATCCTGGTCTTAATGTAAATGAAGTTGCTCTTCTTGCAACAGCTGTGGTCTGTATGTTAATGAAATTGAGACACCCCATGGTCCCTGGTGTCCCACAGAAGGTTCTCTGTTATTCTTTCAAATAAGAACAGCCAAAGGTTAAAGTGATACGATTGTTTGAAGTCCCTTTAATTAAGATGATTCTCGATTGCCCTCAGTCACTCCCAAGCTATAGGTGACACCTGTGCCTCTGTGATAGTATTTTCATATTACTGAGATTGGATGTAATCGTCTCTATATGATAATTAAGCTCTTTTAAGTGAAGGAACATTTTGATATATATATTGGAGTTGAAGTGGTTTGGAACAGACCATAATTTCTTATAATATGCAGCCCCTTCCCGGGTCATATGTGTATTCTGTAAGTCTTCCTGGCAGAACTTACGCTAAAGCTTTCATATCTTTCTGAAACACGTCACAAAAATTAAATCTGAAACTCAGTGAATACATGCCACACAGACATGAGATATATCGGTAATGCTTTAGATTACAGCCCGGAAAGTACTGCGTAATTAGGACGAATTTACAGCGTAACTTTTGGTAATTATAGTGTACCTATAAAGTACTTACATGTAAGTATAAGGAAACAATATGTAAAGTTTGTAACAACCAGGATAATTATTTATACTGTAAGACATTATTTATACTGTAAGTATTATAGAACTATGGGGTACTTATTCTACTATTATGAAACAACAATCTTACATTTGGAAACAATTTAGTGAGAACATACACTGCGTAGCTTTTTGTAATAATGGTGTACCAATACATACTGTATAGGCAAGTAAAGCTATAACTATTGCATTTTTTTTTTAATACTGGTAAATATACTCTTGTTCCATGTAGTTACAGGGTAAGTGTGACATTGCAGGCTGTAAATTAAAGTAGTGCTTGTTACCCTCTTGTTCCATAGTAACAGGGTAAGTACAATAAAAATACATATACACAATCTAATATCACTGACTCGGAAACCTTTATTTGAAAAGCAACTTATTACAGTTGGTCTGAAGCGATAGTTTACAGTCTAAAAAGTTAAAAATATTGTAAATTTTTTTACCAACTTTTAGGAACACATGAGCTTGCATGATATGTATTCCCAGAGATGTATTTTTTTTTTCTAAAAACCTTAATCTGTGTTAATCTGAAGAAGAAAAGTCGTATACATCTTGGATGGCATGAGGGTAAAAGATGAGTAAATGGTGAGGACGTATTTCTGGGAGTACTGCATTTTCTTTTAATACATAATACAGAATAGCAAGAGACATGATTTCTTTTTCAGATTAATCAGTGGAAAGAAAGAAAAAGAAGAGGAACAAAAGGAAGAAGCCAAGCAAGAGAAAAACGGGGGGACAAAACATGCTACTTTCTGTCAAGACTTAAGCATTTGAAATGAATTGTTGATTTAAAAAAGCAGTTTTAAACGAAAGAAGTGTTGTAAATCTGTTTTACAAAAAAGTTGTTTTTCAAATAAAGTTTTCCGAGTCAGTGAAATGAGATTGTGTGTATGTATTTTTATTGTACTTACCCTGTAACTACATGGAACAAGAGGGTAACAAGAACCACTTTAATTTACAGCCCGCAATGACACACTTACCCTGTAACTACATGGATCAAGATGGTAACAAGCACTACATGAAACAAAAAAACAATATAAAAGGGAATTTTGCATTACAGGGCCTCTTTAAAAAACACCTTAGAATGCCCATATTTTTTGCACTGTTTGCAAATTACCATAATTATCATAACAAGCATGCATATATTTTCACATGAGCGGCTTGAATGTAGTTCAGCACTATAAAAAAAATCCTATTTTTATAAAAAAATAAAAAGAAACAGGCGCAGCGGTCTGTTCCGTCCTTTTGTACTTGGAGTGGATTGCACTCTCTCTAGTTTTCAAAGTCACAGCCTCCCTTCTGACACAGAAAACACACACACATACACGCACACACACGATTACACAAACAAGTAAACAAAAAACTGCATACTCTTCATTGAATGAACTAAATATGCTACAAAAGCTATTTGGTCAAGAGCTGTGAGTGATCCTCTGAGTGCTGATGAAAACTATTCCATATCAAACACACAATGTTGTTTTGCATTATCAAAAACAATCATCAGTTCAAACTACTCAAGCTGATTTTACAGATATGAAGCAGACAATAACTAATTTTAACAGAACAAGTTTCATCAACGACAAAAATTGTTCACATACTGTGTCTTTCTGCAACATTCGTAATATCTTCACCAAATTTGGCTCAGATCATATTTTTATACCAGACTGATTAAAAGTTATCAAAAGCGTTTTGGGGGTGTTCATGATTATTGATCATGATTATTTTGTGGAGAAAAAGTATGGGCTAAATCATTTTCACAGTAGCACTTTTACAATATTATTGATATTCTCATTTTCATCCAGAGAAAATGGCATTTTATAATGGATTTTTTTTATTTTTATAATTAATTTACTTTAGATTAACTTTCTTTCTGTACCAAAACTTTACAAACTTTTGTCTTATTTCTTTGGTTTGTAAACCATATACTAAAGGATTTAGTCCTGGTGGTACAATGTGAAACATTATAGTAGCTAATTTCCTGCTGTCAGAGTATTCTGGAAAACGATGAAGAAAAACCACAGTGGCACAAGAAACAAACATGATGATATAAACAGCTATATGAGTACTACATGTTTTTATGGCTTTGCTGTTGAGTGCTTTGTTTTTGCTGGTTATGCATACAGAAGCAATCTTGGTATATGTTATAAACACTGACCCAAGTGAGAAGATAAAGATAATCACAGTATAAATTATTCCAAACACATTATTTATGACCACATTTTCACAGGACAGTTTAAACAGTGAGGCATTGTCACAGAAAGGGTTTTCAATTTTAGATCTGCAGCGAGACAGGCGTATAGTGAGACCTAACATAATAGATACCATGAATACTGACAGCCCCCAGGCTGATGCTGATAGTTTAATAACCATTTTATTGGTCATTATAGTCGTGTATTGCAATGGATTACATATAGCCACATATCTGTCAAAGGCCATGATCATCAGCACATAGTGGCATGCTGCTGCAAATATGTGCCCAAAATATGCTTGAACAACACACTCCACATATGTAATGTAACGCTCTGAGGCTTCCCTTAAAATGTCCTGCAATAAGCGTGGCAACATGACAGAGGTCCCTAGTATATCATTCACTGGAAGGTTACAGAACAGAAAATGCATAGGATGATGTAGATTCTTCTCAGTTGAGATCAGGATTATAAGTGTAATGTTACATCCCATTGTGAATATATAAACCAAGAGAATCAGGATGAAAATAGGATAGGAAGACTGAGGTGTAACTTTCAGTCCCTCCACAAGGAGAATGCTGTTTGTGAATGTCAGGTTGTCCATTGGCTGCTCAAAACCTGCAAATAGCATCACACAGACCTGTCATCGTCATTAATAGCATAAAATTGCTACATTGTACAATGATGAATATACAAAAAAGAATACAAAAATAAATAAATAAATATGTTGTTGTAAACAGTAAAATCTAATTATAACATATTTCCATATGTAAGTCTATATATTATTTGTAAATCACATTACTTGCTGAATAAATTAATACCAAGATAGTTGATTATTTTTACAGATTGCTTCAGGTTGTCAAGTTAACTAATTAATTAGCAGTCAGTTCAGTATTTAGGGTTACATGAATAATGACTTACTTTTTTCTGAAGAATACTTACGAGCCTTTGCCTTTAAATATGTGGTTCAATGTGACACTGTCATCATCCAAGAGTTACATGACCAACTGGTTGCCATGAACACAGCCACTGAAACTGTGATGATATTGTTATGTTGAAATGGCCTTGCTCTAGTTACCTGTAGGGGGCGTGTTTTTTGGCAACACATGAACACATGTAATGAAGCATGCATTTGTAATGCAAGGATATTCTTAATGCATTATAATACATGCATAATGCCTTTAATAATGCCTTACATCTGATAAATAATCATAACCAGGGACGTGCACAGGAATTTTGAGGGGCAGTTGCTCTGACCTGAAATGTCACAGTTCATGAATTCACGACTCTTTCTCTCTCCATGTGTTTGTGTGTGGGTGTGGCCGCTGATCACTACTGATTTGATAATCGGTGCCAGCTGCAACCGATCAGGCGTGCCTAATTATATTAATTGCCATTCGCCTTGTGTTTGTTAGATCGTTGTGGATGTTCCTGGTGTTGTGTCTTGTCTCCTGGCTATTCTGAGTTATCTGTGTTTCGATTTTGGATTATTGGAGCTTCCTTAGTTTCATGCCTGGGTTTGTGTGGATCTGATCGCTCCTTGACCTTCCACGGAGGATCGGGTTGCCCATTCTATGTCCCTGCACTACCTATAGAGACTTATACCTGTACCTTCTACATCTGACCTGTTTCTTCTCGCTCTCTATTTTGAGTTAAATAAACTCCATTGTTTACTCGCAATTTAATCTTCTTCTAACTTCAGCGTGACACTTGATTTCCAATAGAAAGGCAGTCCTCCCATCTCATTGGGTTTCCCATAATGAACTACACTTTATATAAGCCATTACCTGGACTCATGGTCTCATTATTTCCACCTGTATGTCATTACCCTTGTTAACTCTGTCTATTCAAGCCCTGTTTATTCAGTAATTCTGAGTTGCACGAACCAATGGATGTGCAGCAGAGCTACAGGAACCTATGGAGCTGAAGCCGGCCGAAATGGGTGGGGCTACTCGCCCCCTACTCGGCGCTCATTTGCACTTCAGCCTCCACAGCCCTCCCCACTATTGACGGCGCTCAGGAAAAGGGCTATAAGAAAATGCCTTGGGCAACTTACTTGGTCCTGACTCCTGTGAAAATAAATTTGTTTTCCCAATGCGTCTAGCAACGCAGTACTCGTTCCTGTTACGTTAGTAACCGATTATGTTTTTGCCTATTCATATCATTTATTGTAATTGATTTTTTTTTAAAGAACTGAGTCCTGGTGTCCACTACAGTGGACATAGCATAACATGTATATAATATAACAAAATATATAATATTAAATATATATTTTCAAAAAAACTAAATAAATTCTGGGTGTCAGGAGGATAAATAGCAGTTTTTTCTTTAAATTAAGCAATAGATACAACATACATCTGACACATTAATAAGGTAGAGCTTGGTATTGTTGTCATTTATTCATGTCATTTATTCTGCATTTAAAGGTAAATAAGGCAGCCAATGGTCAATATCTTTAAAAGGAAATGCAACATAATGCATGGTTTTTATGGAACTGTAAGAATGATTGTCTGACCCTTGACCTTGTGAACGTTTCAAATACGCTACAACATGTCAATTGTGAATTCAAGCAACTTTTACTTCAGTGGATTTTTTTCCCTTCAGACACTTAACTCCAGAATTCCATGTGGTGATGGTTATGTATTCTCTCATTAAGCATGTAATGAACAAAATAATGAAAATCAAAGTGATAGATATTTAATATAGTAATATATTTAAAATATATATTCATACATATTATTAATGCAAAATAGTTTCATACGGTAAGAAATATTGATTGCTGGTGGATTCACAGTTTTGTAATCTTCAGTCTTATTTATTAGGTTTGTAAACCACATATAATTGGATTTAGTCCTGGTGGTACAATGTGGAACATTATTCTAGCTAGGTTCCTGTTTTCAGAGAATTCAGCAAATGATGGAGAATATCATGATGGCACAAGAAACAAACATTGTTAAATAAACAGCTATGTGACTGCTACACGTTTTTATGGCTTTACTGTTGAGTGCTTTGTTTTTGCTGATTATACATACAGCAACAATTCTGACATGTTATAAACATTAATGTCACTGATAAACAATTCCAAATATGTTATTAATAGACACATTTTCACAGGACAATTTATAAAGTAAGGCATTGCCACAGAAAGGGTTTTCAATTTTAGATCTGCAGCGAGACAGGCGTACAGTGAGACATAGCATAATATCAGGGAGACAATTATAACTATGCAACCATCTACTACAGTATCGCATCAGGCAGTGCATTGTAGTCTCCCTGAGGAAAAATTCGATTCATTCATTGCTATAGGAGAGGAAGAATTTTCTAAACTCGTTAAATCATCTAAATCGACATTCTAATTATTGGACAAAAAACGTCCACACGTAATAACCTAGAATACTGTCTAACACTTGATGGCTGCTCTGTCAAGTCCTCGTCGTCGGTTAGGAACCTGGGTGTGCTCTTTGATACCAATCTTTAATTTGAAAGTCACGTGTCTAGTATCTGTAAAACCACATTTTTCATCTTAAAAATAAGCTTTGCTTCTTCTCAGTGCATTTCATTTTTTCTTACCGTAATTCTCAAGCGCTTTAAAGACAGAACAGTCCCTGAAGATGAAAAGATGATTATCATGTTTGCAAGGTGCCCTTATATACTTCCAGATCACACGTTAATGATTCATGGGCTATCGCTGGTCAATAGGATTACCGTGATTTGATTGTGATTTCAGACACCTGTCACGCCTGAGGCGTTCCCCTTAGCATCAATCGAGGCAGTGCGAGTTCCCTTTCGAAAGAGAACTTTGTAGGAAAGTGGCCCTCCAGGAGCAGGATTGGACACCCTTGGCCTAGGAGGAATTCGGAAAATTGTTTTTTAAGATAAAAAATATAGATGGAAATGAATACATTCTATATGACTTGACTTTAGGAGAATAAAGAATTTTGTTTCAAACCATTACAGAGCCACCTAGTGTTGAACGGCTGTGTGCCTATGTAGCTGTGCACATTTGGGACCATCCTGCAATGTTTGGAATCTTTACGATTTATGTTCTCTGATACCCATACTCTTTTAAGATAGAGAAATAAAGAAGAAGAAATTAATCAGTACAAGCAAAATAGGATTCCAGCTCCTTCGGTGCTTTGATCCCTTAACATTTTTATATCACATTACAGTACAAGCAAACCTGATTAGTAGCCACCAATCACAGCAAAAAAAGAATTGATTTACACTATTGGGGAAAGACGACAATACAGTTTTTGTGTGACACACATATAAAATGGTTAAGCCAACTCTTCTGAAACACATGATGGTTTTACTTTTGAATCTCATGATTACCAAGTTAAAGGGAATGTAACAGTAGTGTGCCACTATACAGTATATTAAACTGAAGTGACAACTTTTTATCTATTAGTCATCTTGGTAAGTATACATATATGAGTGGGGTAAACAATTCAGTGGTGAATATATTTTTTTTTATTTTTCATGGTCTCCTACATAAACCATCAGGGGGGTCTGCGCTTGCGCCCCTTATACAAGCTGGCTCGCTAGATCCTCCTATGGGCCCAGGGCAAGCTTCTTTCATTGAGGCCGATTTGTATCCCAGGGTATCTAAATCAGGGAGCAGACATCCTGTCAAGGCAGGGGCCGAGGCCCGGGGAATGGAGACTCCACCCCAAGGTGATGGAGCTCCTGTGGATGAATTTCGGTCATGCCGAGGTAGACCTATTTGCTTCCAAGGAGACGTCACACTGTCCACTGTGGTTCTCCCTAAGCCATCCAGCCCCCCTGGTAGCCCCGTTCTGGCCGGCCCAAGTGTGGTTCGCGGACCTAGCATCTCTCCTCGACGGCTCTCCTCTGGAGATTCAGATCAGGAGGGATCTACTCTCTCAGGCGAGCGGGTTTATCCTTCACCCCCGCCCAGAGCTGTGGAAACTGTGGGCTTGGCCTCTGAGGGGGCCCAGCTCATAAGTTCTGGTCTCTCAACTGAGGTTGTTGAGACCATCCTCCACTCCAGAGCTCCGTCCACGAGGAAGTTATATGCCTTGAATTGGAGATTGTTAACTTCTTGGTGCAGAGAGCACCAGTTGGACCCAGTTAACTGCCCGGTGGGTGCAGAGTTCCTGCAGGAACGCTTCTCCGCAGGGCTATCCCCCTCCACACTGAAGGTGTACGTGGCGGCACTAGCGGCTTACCTCGTCCTTTGAGTGGAGTGTCTTTGGGGACACACCCGCTTATAACACGCTTCCTTCGTGGCACTTTGAGGCTGAGGCCAGCAGTTCGCATGAGGGTGCCGACATAGGACCTGGCCGTCGTATTAGAAGGCCTCTCCCTAGCTCCATTCGAGCCCATTGAAGAGGTTTCCGAGAAATGTATTACTCTCAAGACTATCTTCCTTCTTGCTATTTCGTCTATCAAAAGAATTGGAGACATTCAAGCACTCTCCGTTTCTTCCTCATGCTTGGAATTCTCGCCCGGCGTGGTAAAGGCCTTTCTCCATCCTAGACCGGGCTATGTTCCTAAGGTCCCACCTAATATTATTAAACCTATTGTACTGCAACTTAACCTGCTCTGCCCAGTTAGGGCATTAGATGCTTACGTCCACAGAGCTGCCCTGTGAAGGAAGTCCGAACAGTTGTTTGTTTGCTTTGGGTCACCCAGGAAAGGGTGTCCTGCATCTAAGCAGAGGATGAGCAAGTGGGTGGTTGAGGCTATCTCACTTGCTTATGAGTCGGCTGGTCAGCCTTCACTTTTGGCTGTACGAGCTCACTCGACTAGGAGTATGCCTGCTTCCAAAGCTTTATTGTCAGGAGTTTCACTTCATGACGTTTGTGATGCGGCAGGCTGGTCCTCACCGCACACAATCGTCAGATTCTTTGATCTTGACCTCAGCTCCACTTCAGGGGCGCAGGTGCTTTCGTCCGAATGTGCGCGCTGATTTCACACGGATGGGCATTTGCTCTTATGGCGACATGGGTAATAGCGTTCCCGCAGCTTTTCGACGCAGCTCGAGTTCCCTTGAAAGGGAACGTCTCGGTTACGTATGTAACCCTGAAGAGGGAACGAGATGCTGCGTCGCCCTGCCATCCTCCCGGCATGCCCGTGATCGACTTGCTTCGGCCTATCAGAAGCTAGCGCGGTCTGTTTTCAGGTGTGCTTTATAGTTTCCTGGTCTATGACGTCACCCGTCTATGACGTCTCGTCACACAACTGGACTGATTATACACATGCTTCACGACGCAATCATGCAGGGGCGTTCCCACAGCATCTCTACACAGCTTGATTTTACCTCTTCAGGGAACCAGGGTTACATACGTAACCTGAGACGTTTTCCTCGTTTACATGCAAACCAGTAACAACACAAAAGTAAACCGCGGCGTTTACATGACTTTATTAATAAATCAGGCCATGCCCCTGTGTGATGACAAAACAATAATTTGTGTATTCGGCTCACATTTGTTATGTCGGTTGTGATGTTAAATAAAGCTTGCAACATGTCAGCAGGAAACTTACTGCTCGTATATCCTCTTATGCAGTTAAAGATGCATCATTTTGACTGAACCACTTTTACTTCTGCTGCATAGCTTTATAATTTTCTGGGTCATGAAAGAGTCTGCATTTTTGATATAGCCTATTTCCTTCTTCCTTTCTTGCAAAACGCTCGCTCTGTCTGCATGTGTTTAGTTCTGCACTAAGGATGCGTTTCTGTCACATTTCACACATGCACACTTCAATAAACCAACAGAAAGCAGGTTAATGCATTTACATGCCGCGCAAAATCGGAGTAGGAGGCAAAAAACCTGTGTCGACTGGTTTATGCTTAAGCCGTTTATGACCTTACTCTGATAAAAGAAAACAAGTTTCCGCGTTTACATGACCACGTGCGTTGTCAGCTCAAGATAAATCGGATGTTTTTAAATAATAAATAAATCTATCTATCTATCTATCTATCTATCTATCTATCTATCTATCTTCTTTTTTTACAGTTTCAGAATCTATTCATAAGAGACAGACTGAAAATAGATGGAAAAACGTATTTTAAAGAAAATAGCTGTCATAGATAAATTATTATTCATTTTTTTAAATGTTAGATTGTAATCAGTTATATAAACTGTGCTAGATCATTATTTTTAGTTTAAGTTCATAAGAAAAAAAATCACGGTAACACTTTCTAAGACCATGCTTATAATGAATTATTGCTCCATTTATACTTATTTATAAGTAAGTATTACTATTTTATAAATACATTTATAAAGACTCAATTAAGACCTGCATTATAAGAACAGTTATAGTTACATTTATATTATTTTTTATAATTACTTATAAGTCATGCTTTTTAAATGTGCAATTAATCCATTCTACACTGATAAGTATTAATCAGTCAGTCGTATGGTTCCATGAATGTGTTTATAAAGATGCAACCTGCATTGCTTTAATGCAATTATATTATAGTTACAATGACTTTTTAGTAAATAAAAACTTGTGAGTGATAATACAGTTACTACCCTCTATAAATTCATCATTGATGGCTTTAAGTAAAGTTAAAACATAGGATGCAATTTTCCTAAAGCAAATGTTAAGAAATCATGAAGATTTGCTCATTAAATATAAGTTGTTGGAAGTGGCCAGCATTAGCAAGCAAGACACAGAAAGACCAAAAGATGCACTGCCCAGCTGGGTTAGACAGACAGACAGACAGACTTAGAGAGAGATGCACATCAACTTAACTTTCCTGTTCTTTGCTGACATCAAACTTGGAGAGAAAAGTCTACCTGATAGCTGCTGCCGCAATCCACTCTCATTGTGTTTTTTCTCTCTCTTTTCGTGACCAGAAGGATAGTTCCAGCCCATGATCCTGCTCCAGAGTCCGCTCCAGCCAATGAGCCTGCTCCACAGTACGCTCCAGCCCCAGAGTCAAGCTCCCTTGTTAAGGCCACAGTGGCCATGCCAAGCTCCCTCATCATGGCCACAGTGATCAAGCCAAGCTCTCTCACGCCCTCCTTGGCTCCCTGTACTGCAGGCACCTCCCTGGCTCCTGTATTGCTGATGTTGCCCAAGAGGCTTCCTAGCCTGTCGGCACCGCCCTGCTCACCTGCCTGTGATCTACCACAACTCCAGGGTTCCCACCCTCCCTGGTGGGACTCTTTTTGTTCCGAGGTCGTGCCTTCTGGGAGGGGGAAGTAATGCCAGGCTTATGTTCTGTTTTGTCTCAGTTTTCATTGTGTTCAGTATCTGTTTGCCTGTTTTAGTTTGACCTAGTTTCCCAGCGTGTGTGCACTTCACTATAGCCACCATATCCGTGACACATGCGAGATGGTCATGACTATATGTTTGCAGAGTCTAAGAGTTTAGTTCACAGTAAATGCAGTCAACTTTATGCATGTACTGTGAGTTTAATATGCATTTGGGAAAACAACATATGGCAGATACACATTTTCACTTTAGCATAGTTTTCAATATTTGTGTGAACAGATTATCATACTCCCTATTATTTCATGCTTTCACACATTTCACATGGATTTGTAATAAGAATCATTTGTAAATCTGTTGTCACAGATGCTTAAAGCTCTTTCTGCAGTTTTCCATCAAAATAAAAGCTTAAAGGTTTAAGTCAAAAGTATCGTAATTTTACTAATGTAAATTAATATAATATCTATCAAGCAATGTTCACTTTTTACAGAGCATTTGTATTACAACAGTAACATTTTTGTCCTAGAAATATTATCATTATTATTTCTAATAATATTAATGTTGTTATTATATTATTACTATTCTATTATTATATAATCCCACTAAGAGCAGTTGGGCCTGAGGAAACTGTCACGTTTTGAGTTCTGTTCATGTCTATGTGTCTCAGTTAATCTTTAATCTGTTAATTATTTCAGTTTAGTTCTCCTTCATTCTCTCCCTGTTTGTTTCTATAGATACTGATTGAGTTAGCTCTTTTCAGGTATGTCTCATTAATTAGTCTTATTAGTTCCTGTTTGCTCTTGTTTTTAAACCCTGTGTTTCTTTCAATTCTGTCCTCGTTATGACTACGCTGGTTATGTCCATTTTCCAGAGAATCTCCAGTGTTTTTGTAAAATTTTGAGTTTGTTGAATAAGTTTAATAAAGAGAAGCTGCTGAATCTGCATCCTGACAACTTCCTTTGTACTGAAACCAGCGACCGTGACACTGAGAATATTCCTTTAGCATTTGTGTGAGGTGTGATAATGATACATACTCGATTAAGAAACTTCCTTTTAACTATTTATTCAGTAGATTTTCTAAATAAAAACAATGTACAATAAATTATGTTCAGTGCAATTTAGGTTATAAACATAAATCCTTTACTGTAATAAATATATTGTAACACCTTGCCATGTGAGGACACTGATTTAAAGTACTAAATACTAAGAAGTAAAGTACTTTGTTATAAAGAAGTTTCTAAAGACCAACTGACACCACTGCTTTGTATGTATTCCTAAAGGGAAGTTACTGACTTGACATTAAGTGCTGATACCAATGTATAACCATTTCATCACATAATAAATCAAGACGTTCCTTTTTCTCTGCACCAAAATTTTACAAACTTCTGTCTTATTTCTTTCGTTTGTAAACCATATACTAATGGATTTAATCCTGGTGGTACAATGTGAAACATTATACTAGCTAGTTTTCTGCTCTCAGCGTAGAGAGGGAAACGATGAAGAAAAATAAAAGTGGAGCCAGAAACAAACATGATTAAATAAACAGCTAAATGAGTGCTGCAGGTTTTTATGGCTTTGCTGTTGAGTGCTTTGTTTTTGCTGGTTATACATACAGTAGCAATCTTACCATATGTTATAAATAAAGACAATATTGAGAAAGAAAATAAAAACACAGTATAAAGGATTCCATACACATTATTAACAACAACACCATCCTCACAGGACAGTTTAAACAGTGAGGCATTGTCACAGAAAGGGTTTTCAATTTTAGATCTGCAGTGAGACAGGCGCACAGTGAGTCCTATCAAAATTGATACCATAAGTACTGACAGCCCCCAGGCTGATGCTGATAGTTTAATAACCATTTTATTGGTCATTATAGTCGTGTATCGCAATGGATTACATATAGCCACATATCTGTCAAAGGCCATGATTATAAGAACATAGTGGCATGCTGCTACAAAAATATGCACAAAATAGGCTTGAACTACACACTCCACATATGTGATATAGCGCTCTGAACTTTCTTTTAAAATGTCCTGCAATAAGCGTGGCAAAATGACAGTGGTCCCTAATATATCGTTCAGTGGCAAGTTACAGAACAGGAAATGCATAGGATGATGAAGATTCTTCTCTGTTGAGATCAGAATTACAAGTGCAATATTGGAAATCATTATAAAGATATAAACCAAAAGAAGCAGGATGAAAACAACATAAGTAGACTGAGGTGTAACTTGAAGTCCCTCTACTAGAAGAATGCTGTGTCTGAATGTCAGGTTGTCCATTGCTTGTTATACACAAAACCTACAAACAGAGTAACAGTCAGACATTTCATGGAAATATTGTTTATGAGCTTTAGGCAGCAAAATGCATATTACCCAGACACTTTGCATTCTACAACTCTTTTTGTGCTCATGTAAACTTGTACAGGTATATGACATTTTACGTACAGCGCTTGTTGTCTGAACAAGTTTCAAAGCGCACACTATTTTACATATAGGCCTACTAATAAGCACAAGCAATCAGAATTTTAGCAAACCATGGAAGCATTTTAATTTATTTCATAGAAGGAATTTAGAAACATGTTGTAATGTTTTTGAAATACTTGGAAGTTAACCAGTACTAGTTGAATATCTAATAAAGCTACACATACTTACTGCAGTTGGATTCTGTTATTATTAAGCTGATTTATTGCTGTAAAGATCTAATTTATATGTTGCTTGATAAAGTCACAGTCAACTCAGTTTTCAGTGTTACCCAAGTATAAACTTGCACTTCTCTGAATAAATGTTTATTGGCCGTTACCTTAATATGTAGCTCAAATGTGTTTCCATGATACTATCATCCCAGAGGGGAACACTTATTCGTATCACTTGTTGCCATGATCACAGCCATAATGATAATAAATAATGACATGATAAAGTTGTATGCATAGATTCCTAACCTTACATATTTTAAATTTTTTATTTGTTAGTCCTCAATGGCTTATACTAATCAATAGCTTCACAAGAAATGTACTGTATAACAAGTATTTGCAATACAAATAAAAAAAATTGCAATGCCAATAAAAAATAAAATAAAAAATAAAATAAAAAAGGAAATTAATTATTTTCTATTTTTGTCTTGTTTTATTTATTGTAGTAAATATCTTGGTTAACCAAAATACATTGATTTATTGACACTTTTTACTGAAATTTTTATGCCAGTTTGTTAACCTATACATTCAGTGTTACACTGTTAAAAATTATTAACAGTATATTGGAGTGTGTTTTACAAGAAAACACTGTTTCAGTCTTTCTACTTTTCTACATTTCATGATTAACGTGTTACTTTCTGTTTTTGGTAATAATTTGTGAAATGTTCTAGCAATTTCTGAGCTTAAAATTTGCTTCAGTAAATCATACACAATTTTTTTTGTGTAGGTGTTAATGGATTACAAATTAATTATTTACTGTAATCTTATTTTATTTAGCAAAAAGTAGACTGGTGTGAGTATAATCTGATTCTTATAATAAGATTTCAGTTGTTACATTTTGTCAGGATCAATGAAAGAGGATTTAGTAGCGAGTCTGAAAACAACAGTATTTATTAAAGGAGGTAATCAGAATAGATGGCATGGGTCAGATGAATGGAGGTGCCCAGGAACAGTCTCTCTTGGCAGCGCAGGAGAGTCGAATGGGCAACCCAATCCTCCGTAGACAACTAGGAAGAACGACCAGGAAGACAGAATCCGTAATCCAGACACGAAATACAGGGACCACTGAGACAACCAGAACCAGGACACGAACACCGGGAACTCCAAACGATCTGACAAACACAAGGCAGATGGCGAGCGCCTGAGCCTTAGTGCGTGCTTCCACCTGGAGGAGAGTCTCACGGGCTCTGCTCCACGTGTGGCGGCACCTCTGGACGAAGGCGTGAGCAGAGTGGACCGCGACTTTGGATTACAGACTAGGAAAAATAGGTGGCTGGGAACCTAAGCTACACTCAAACGGGGAGAGGCCTGTGGATGACACTGGTAACGAGTTATGTGCGTACTCAACCCATGAGAGTTGCTGGCTCCGGGAGGAAGGATTATTGGATACCAAACATCACAACACTCTCTCTAAGACTTGGTTGGCCCTCTCGGTTTGGCTATTGCTCTGCGGGTGAAATCCTGAAGACAAAATCGGTGACAAAATCGAGTGCTACATGGGACCAGGGTCTCGAAGGGACAGACAGTGGTTGGAGTAACCCATCCGGGGGTCGATTGGAAGTCTTACCACAAGCATAAACCGAACAGGCCAAAACAAAACTCTGAATGTCACAAGCCATTATCAGCCACCAGAATCGTTGCTGGTACGGTTTACTCCTGGATGACACGCCATGTTGGAACAATGACCTCACTGAATAACGTCGGACCGTAATTCCTCCGGCACAAACAAACGACTCGGTGGGCAACCGGACGGGGGCGTTACCCCTTCTAAGGCTGTGTGGACCTTCGACTCGATCTCCCATGTGAGTGTGGAGACAATGACGCCATTCCTCCAAAGCTAACTGGACTGCCAACAACTCTCTGTTACCAATGTCATAGTTGAGTTTGGCGGATGACAAGCGATGGGAAAAAAAAACGTGCAAGGGTGTATCTTGTCATCCGTGGAAGAGCGCTGGGAAAGAACTGCACCTACCCCCACCTCTGACGTGTCGACCTCCACCCGAAATGACGTGACAGATCAGGGGCTATCAGAATGGGAGCCGAAACAAAGCAGCTCTTGAGGTTGGAAAATGCAGCTTTGGCTGCACCAGACCACCTGAACGTCATCCTGGTGGAGGCTGAAATTACGAATAAAACTTCTGTAAACAGTGCCGCACCCCAGAAACCTTTGTAGAGCCTAATGGGAATCTGAGTTCGGCCAATCCACCACAACCTTAACCTGTTACCCTCACCAGTGCGTCGGCGCACTGAAGCGTTTTTTTATTTATTTAGTTCAAAGTTACTATCAGATTAAATGTTATACTTTGACAAACTATACATCATTAAAAATATATAAGACTCAAGTTTCAGTATTTGACCACTATTGTATTCTGAGAAACTTATAGTGACAGTTATGTCTTAATTTGTGTCAGGAGTTATGAAATGAAAAAATTTGTTGATCCCTTTAATATGAATTATGAGCGTCAGCTGGTCCATTCATAAAAAAAAACTCCGTGCTGTCGTCATGACAGTGCTTCACAAAACAACGTCCCTCAGGGCTTTTAGCTCAAAAATGTGCAGACTTGGAGAAATATTGATATATTCTCATAGATTCACATCATATTTCTATAGACAGGATAGGAATAATATTTATTGAATTTATACCCAAATGCGTCGATGCAATCATTATGAGCGCTTCTTACTGAGATGTGCTGTGTTTTCAATTCATACCAATAGCCTGAGGGCGCTATATGCACAAAAATACTGCATATATGGAACATGAAGAAGAGCCATAATCATGTGACCTTCAAGGACGTCACTGATAGCAGCTACACACAAGGCCCTGTCCCAAATGGCGCACTTCATGCGGACTTTCGGTCTCGTGGACTTGAATTGCGCGTGCTCGCTGAGTCTACGAGTCCGTAGGCCGTCCCATTCAGCATTTTACCGCTCTGAAGTGTGCTCAGCAGCGCCCCCTTTGAACCCTTGAAGCGGTCTTCCACGAAGCCCGCATAGAAGCAGGCTCCACGCACTTTAACTACCCAGGAATCCTTGCGAAAGGCCAATCAGACAACGGATGGGAGGAGATTTCACTCACGGATAATTGTTGACATGGCTGAGAAGAAAATATTACTGTTTTTATGACCTAAATGTACATTTTACCAGTTGTTACCTACAGTTTATAAACATTATGGTCATCGAGCAGTGGTTGATGTCTCAAACATAATAATAGTGCATTTAATAATACGATCGCATTATGATTCATTAAATAAATAGAACCGAATGGCAGGGCTTTACTGAGTCATATGTAAACATAGTATGAATATTGAAACCTGTAAATTAAAAAAAAAATGTTTAAATTATGTTTTAAAATTGTAATCTTAGTTCAAATGGAACGTTATATATTATTATGTACAACTGTATACATCATTTAAATAAGCATGATTTATCTATTGTCTAATGCCCAGGTGATATGCACAATATCAAAATACAGAACTGTAAAATTAGGCTGTGTAGTGGACATGCAGATAAGACGTTGGAGCGCAAAAATGTGATTTCTCCTGTCCAACAACAACCAGACCGTTATTTCCGGCATGCCGATCGAGTCTGTCCCAAAAATACCTCTCAATGCGCCCTCGTGGACTCGCGCCAAGGGCCCTATAGGTCTGCACTACATGACGTCACCAAAGTGTGGACTCTGAGGAAGTCCACAAGTCCGGAGTGTGCCATTTGGGACAGGGCCAAAGCTCCCAGCTAACACAATTACGTGACTGTTACGAAACTACAACGTAATCTGGTGACCAAACTTTCGTCGTGGCGACGTAACTAGTAACTAGTTACGTCGTCGCAACCGGAAAAGTGAAATTCCTGGATTCGTTGCCACGACGTAACTTTGTAACGTTGCCAGTAAGTAACTGGGACGTCGTGGCAACGTCGTGGATCAACAGTCGTGTGTTGGTAACCAGTTGGTCATTCTAGTTTTTAATGAATAGCCTATGGGCGGACATGCAGTGGTCTAATTTAACTTGTCCTCATTTGCCCAAAACTATTTAGAGACTTTTTCAACGACATATGAAAGATATCCTACAGACTCAGAATTTGGTTAATTCAGTTTATTTAGTATAGAACAGCATGAACAAAGCAAAAACAGTATGCAAAGGTTTTCACCAGAAGCTTGAACATCGAAACGTACTCGGTTACTAACGTAACCTCGGTTCTCTCTAGAAGAGGGAACGAGTACTGCGTAAGATATCTTACGCTAGGGGAAAATCCTTTTCCGCGAGATATTGAAGCCAAAAATTATCCTTAATTTTGTAATAATGCAAAACGCGTTGCAGCAGCAATGCAGACATAGGCGAGACAGCTCGCGCGCCTATTGGCTGCTCTGCGGCAACTGCAGCAGCCTATCGAGCGAGGCCTGGCGTGACGTCAGACCCAATCAGGGCACTTCGCGCCCGCTGCGTCACGTCCCGCCGAAATGGGCGTGGTCTAGGCCTATAAATATCGCTCGCAGGCAGCTATTATCTGGTTTTTCATCATCGAAGCAACCAGAGCGTGTGCATGCACGGCAAGATACGCAGTACTCGTTCCCTCTTCTAGAGAGAACCGAGGTTACGTTAGTAACCGAGTACGTTCTCTTACGAGAGGTCTCTCGTACTGCGTAAGATATCTTACGCTAGGGGACCCAATGTAAAACGCCGTGCATGCTGAGATCTGACACCAAAGACCCAAGGGCGAAAGCCCGGGGTACATATAGTGCACAATCACTCAGTGAAACTCACAGAGAGTCCGGGAAGAAGGAGGGGTGCAGCCTCACTTTTCCACATAAAGTAGCGTCGATGGGACGCGAATTTCATCATACAGACAGGGCGGGGTACGGCCTGAACTGATGGGGAAAAATGTGGGTCTTACACAGTTTGCCCAGCTTTAAACTGTCGAACATTGAGCTGTGCTCAGCAAACGCAGCATTCTGAGCTGAACGCATCAGGTCAGATAATACTGGTAGTTTAGACCGACAGCAGCCTGGCCTGCAGGGCGGGAACCTCTAGGTTATAAAACCTTATAAATGTAGACGGGGAGGCCCAGCCTGCCGCCATACAAATATCTTGCAAGGCAATCCCACTTGACCAGGCCCACGAAGAGGCCATGCCTCTCGTGGAATGCGGTCTGACACCCAAAGGGCACTGCATGCCCTTGGAGGCGTATGCCAGCGCTATAGCATCAACTATCCATCTGGATAGGCTCTGTTTCGACGCGGCTAGTCCCTTAGAACGTCCGCTAAACGAAACAAAGAGCTGTTCCGTCTGTCTGAAAACAGACGAGCGAGACACATAAGCTCGTAATGCCCTGACTGGGCAAAGGAGGCTCGCGTCTCTTTCCTCATCAGGGACCGGTAGGGCTGACAGAGAGATAATCTGCGCCCTAAACGGTGTGTTGAGGGATTTTGGAACATAACCGTGCTTAGGTTTGAGTATAACTTTTGAGTCATTGGGCCCAAACTCCATGCACGCCGCGCTCACAGAGAGCGCGTGCAGATCCCCTATGCGCTTCACTGAAGCGAGAGCCAGCAAAAACACCGTTTTGAAAGACAGGTGTTTCAAATCGATTGACTGTAAAGGCTCAAATGGCGCACCTTTCATGGCTTCCAGAACCGTAGAAAGGTCCCATACGGGGACTGAGGGAGGTCTGGGAGGATTCAGTCTCTTAGCTCCTCTAAGGAAGCGGATGACTAAATCGTTCCTTCCTATTGACTGACCAAGCGTTGTTTCTGAGAACGCTGCTATAGCCGCCACATAAACTTTGAGCGTGGAGGGGGCCCTGCCCCCATCCAACAGCTCTTGTAGGAAGGAAAGCACCTCCGTCACATCACAGTTTGTGGGTGACACACCACGGGCTGTGCACCAGCCCGAAAACACTGACCGTTTCGAAGAATAGAGTCGTCTTGTAGACGGAGCTCTAGCCTGCGTGATCGTGTTTAATACTCCTTTAGGGAGTCCAACATGTACCCGTTGATGGCCCAGACATGAAGGGACCATAGTTCCGGGTGAGGATGCCAGATCGAGCCGCGGGCCTGTGAGAGGAGATCTCTCCTCACTGGTACTGGCCACGGGGCAGTACTTGCTAACTGCATCACGGCTGGGAACCAAGGTTGGTTTTTCCAGAACGGTGCTACCAGCAGTACTGAGCATCCTTCTTCCCTGATCCGTTCTATCACCTGAGGCAGGAGAGAGACGGGGGGAAAAACATAGAGCGGGCGGCGGGGCCACACATGGGCCAGCGCGCTCCTGCTCTTGGAGAAAAAATTCTTGACAGTGAGCGTTTTCTTGAGACGCAAACAGGTCCACTTCCGCTCTGCCGAATTTCTTCCACAGCAGTTGGACTGTCTGTGGGTGTAGAGACCATTCGCCTGCCGGAACATTGTTCCTGGACAGTCTGTCTGGTCCTATATTCATGATCCCTGGCACGTGCGCTGCTCTGAGCGAGCGCAGGTTGCACTGAGCCCATACCAGGAGGCGTTCTGCCAGCCTGTACAGTTTCTCGGATCTGATGCCGCCCTGGCGATTTATGTAGGACACCACAGACATGTTGTCCGAACGGACCAAGACGTGGTGACCTTTTATTTGGGGCCAAAAACGCGTCAGCGCGTTGTCTACTGCCAGCATTTCGAGGCAGTTTATGTGCAGGAGCTTCTCCCGTTCTGACCACTGGCCGAAGAACGGTCTGCCCTCGAGCAGCGCTCCCCATCCCGAGGTGGACGCGTCCGTGGACACCACTTTCACCCTCGAGGAAGTCCCCAGGCTTACACCTGATTGGTACCAGTCGTTCGCTTTCCAGGGTTTCAGAGCTGTAACGCATTTCTGATTGACCCTGAGGCGAAGCAAACCGGGTGCCCACGCTTCGCGTGGGACTCGCGCTTTCAGCCAAAACTGCAGCGGGCGCATGCGGAGCAGACCCAGCTGGAGCACTGACGATGCTGAGGCCATGAGACCTAGCATCTTCTGAAATCTCTTGAGCGGGACAGACGCGCCGCAGCGAAAAGAGTTCGCTGTGCGTCGAATGTCTACCGCGCGCTGTTGTGATAGTCGCGCTATCATGGATAGTGAGTCCAGTTCTGTGCCCAGGAAAGATATTTTCTGACTGGGTGACAGGGAGCTCTTCGCCCAATTGACACTCAGACCCAAATCCTCGAGGTGATCGAGTAAAATGGTCGTGTGTTCTATGAGCACTGCGCGAGATTGCGCTAGAATCAGCCAATCGTCCAAATAGTTCAGCACTCGCATGCCTCTCATTCTGAGGGGTGCGAGCGCCGCATCCATGCACTTCGTAAATGTACGGGGTGCTAGGGACAAACCGAACGGCAGGACTGTGTACTGATATGCCTGATCCTCGAAGGCGAATCTCAAATATCGCCTGTGACGTGACGCTATCTGTATTTGAAAATACGCGTCTTTCAGATCTATTGACACAAACCAATCTCCTTGGCGAATCTGCACAAGGATTTGCCTGGTCGTGAGCATCCTGAACTGTCGCTTCACAAGCACTTTGTTCAGTTGCCTTAGATCTAGTATGGGTCTGGGACCCCCGTCTTTTTTCGGTACCAGGAAGTATCTGCTGTATAGCCCTCCCTCGCTCTGATCTTGAGAGAGAGGTTCTATGGCCCCTTTGCTCAATAGTTTCGTCACTTCGGCTCGAAGTAGATGTGCTACTTCTGTTTTTACCGTGGTCTCGACGCGCGCCACATAGCGGCGAGGGCGTCGGCGAAACTGCAGCGAATAGCCTCTTTCTATAATGTTCAGCACCCACTTCGAAACCCCGGGTAGCTTTGCCCATGCGTCTGCATGGATAGCTAGGGGTCGAATACGAAGCGCGCTCCGCTCGCTCAGCGATGGAGAAGCTTCGGTGTGCTGTAACACAAGCGTGTCGCTCGTGACATTTGAGGCATGGGGCGCGCTGATGACAGCGGGCAGATTGCCCGCGCTCGACTCCTCTGCGGTGGTTAACCGCAAGGGGGAGGGCTGGGCGGTTCCCGTGGGAACTGTCATGTCTATGTGTGGATGTGGGCGCGGGACAGCGGGCACATTTATCACACCGAAAGCATCGTCCGCTTGCGTGAAGCGAGTGCACGTTGGTTTCGTTTTTACAGAAACCGTGAGACATGCATAACGTGGTGTTAGTGGGCACATTCACCATGTTTGAAGCGCAATCGGTCTGAGCCGATTCATGTGCGCGAGCCCTGTGTGACGGGCTGTGCTTGTGTGTAGAGATGGGCACTGGGCAGTGGGCATTCTTCTTACACATAAAGCACCATCGGCCGTGGCCGGGACACCAGAAAAAAATTCACACTTATGGGATTTATCTGGGTAGCCGTAAAAACGGCGTTTGTGTGCAGGCAAGCGGGTGACAGAACCGACTTGTTTACTGCAGGATACACTGGAACAGTCACATTTACTGGAACTGAACGAGCGAGAAGTTGCCATAGAAACAGAGCGTCAACATGCTGGCGTTTATTGCAGGCCTGCGTGCATTACAACAGGCTTGTTCACTGCAATATTGACAGTGTTTGGGTGCAGGCGAGCGGGTTGTAAAACGCGCTCGTTGGCTGCAAAATACACATCTGCAGTCGCCTTTTCAGGGAACTGACAGAGCGAGCATTGACGGCATAATTTTATCTGCCGGTAGACCCGGGGATCGAACGCGGGTCTCTCGCGTGCAAAAACCTGAGAGTCTGCCACTGGGCCACAGGGGGAGACACATTGTAACTCAGTTAGCGCGAGTATTATAAGAGAGCGTCAACGTGCTGGCGTTTGTTTGCAGGCATGCGTGTATTACAACAGGCTTGCTCACTGCAATACAGACATTTCCAGTCGCCCGAACTTCAGAGGGGAATGAGAAATGTACGAGAAAGAGGAGGTCGGTCCGTCCGCGGGGGGACCAGAAAACGCTCTTTTCTCCTTTCGCCAGTGACGCACGGAAACCATAGAAACGGTGTTTGGGTGCAGGCGAGCGGGTTGTGCAACGCGCTCGTTGGCTGCAAAATGCACGTCTGCAGTCGCTTTTCAGGGAACTGACAGAGCGAAGCATTGGCGGCATAATTTTAACTGCCGCTAGACCGGGATTCGAACTCCGGTCTCTCGTGAGAAAAACCAATGATTCCGCCACTGAGCCACAGGGGGGAACGCAAAGGTTTTCGGATGCACGAGCATATAAGAGCGTCACATGCTTTCTTCGGCGTATGCTTGCAGGCGCGCTTGTATTAAAACAGGCTCGCCTGCTGCAATATTGATATTTCCAGTCGCATGATCAGGGAACTGGGAATATGTATGAGAAATTGAAGGTCAGTCCATCCTCGGAGGGACTAAAAAACACATCTTTCTCCTTTCGCCGGTGAGTGACGCATGAATGGGGCGCAGAAGGCAGGGTAGCTTTCTTATAACGTAAAGAAAAACTAACCCCGACCGTCCGCTTCCAGCCTCCCTTGTGAGCGGCGCAGTTTGCGCGGCTTGAACAGAGGGAGAGAGAAAGCTAGCCCCGTGACCGCCCGCTCCTGACATCCTCTGTGAGCGGCGCGGTGTGCGCGGCTCGAACAGAGGGAGAACAGGTATCGTCCCCCAAGCAGGCAAGGCAAGCGGGCGAACCGGCAAGCTTTGCGGGTTGGGGGGGGGGGGGGGGCGGAGGAGCAGTCTCGGAGAAGGATGCCAGGTGAGTCCTCAGAGTCACCATAGGCAGTACCTAACTCGCAGTGAGGGCAGTCGCCATCAGCGAGTGCGAGAGCTGCGTGATCAGGAAAAGGGGCGTCTTGAAAAAGACGCCCAGCTCTTTTAGTGCAATGGGAGTGTGTGTCGCGGCGGCGAGCACACACACATACATAAACACAGTAGCAGAGAAAGGATATAATGCCGGAAAGCGCAGCAGGAAGGCAAGGAAGGCGGCGCGGCCAGCGACTTCAGTGACTCGTCCCGCTGAAGGTGCTCTCTTTCAGACGGCGCGGCTTCTAATCCAGCTCCAGCGATGCGTGTGCTTCGCTTGAAGGATGAAAAATCAGATAATAGCTGCCTGCGAGCGATATTTATAGGCCTAGACCACGCCCATTTCGGGGGGGCCGTGACGCAGCGGGCGCGAAGTGCCCTGATTGGGTCTGACGTCACGCCAGGCCTCGCTCGATAGGCTGCTGCAGTTGCCGCAGAGCAGCCAATAGGCGCGCGAGCTGTCTCGCCTATGTCTGCATTGCTGCTGCAACGCGTTTTGCATTATTACAAAATTAAGGATAATTTTTGGCTTCAATATCTCGCGGAAAAGGATTTTCCCCTAGCGTAAGATATCTTACGCAGTACGAGAGACCTCTCGTAAGAGAACTACTCCTCCACGTCTTCATTTTGGTGGTCCTATAACAAAGCAAGAATAAGAAAGGAAAAGGGAAAAAATAACAGGTGAGTGTTTTCCCATTTAACATTTAAATACAAAGCAATTAGCTCTGAAAAGATAGAATCTGTATAAGCAGACAGTTTTGTTACAGAAGTCAGATCATATGTGCTTTTAAAAAGTGCATATTGTTAAGTTCGTGTGTAATTATTAACAGTTGTATACATCAAATACTTTGATGTATATAAGTAATGAAATTGTTGCTGTTATATTTATATAGTCACAAGAATATTGCAGCGAAAAACGCCTTAACGTTCATGCACGTTAGGGGCACGTTAGGGGCCATCTGTTTCTGCTTTGCTTTTAACTATATAACATTGTAGTGATCTCTTGTCTCTGCTGTTCATACCTGAACACGTTCATTTATATGCGCCGGGGCATGTTTAAGAGTCTCTGCAATTAAACTCTCTATGTCCTTCTCCCCAAGACCAGATTTACATTTCATGGCGGCATCTGGAATTAAACAGAACAACCGTTACAGTAAGTAGCATATTGTACGTTGTTCGTGCTTGCTTTATCAGTGTGTTTATTCATACGTTCAATTGTAGATGTATAATTGGAATAATTAATTGTATTAATTTGACATACTATACAAATCACACTAATTTTACAGAAATGTCAAATGTCTTAAGACATGTAGGCTAGGTAAATTCACAGACTCAAGCATGGCAGCGCGTATTGTTTTCCCTTTCCCTTTTTTTTTTGTCAGAAAATAAAATAAATACAAAATATTTATGGAAGATTTACCTATTTAAAATTGTTTTTAATTATTCAGTTTGGATAAAAATATAGTGTATTATATGCATTTTGCGTAGCGGATACGCATTTTGACTACGATTTTTCACTCTAAACTACGCAAAAACCCGGTGACGCCTAGCTTATGGAAGCTTATGGGTAGCAATATTCAATTTGAAATGTAATATGCAAAATGACAATGCAATATGTAAAATGGCAATGCATTTCTGTATTTCAATTTGAATTTTCCCAGACATTTGTGCAACGTTTGGTGCAAAATGAAAATGAAAATTCAATTATAAAATTTACATTTGCCATTTCATACACTAGTTTTAGTATGTACATTGAATACATATTTTTAACGCTTTATAAGTTGCAAAATTAAAATTAAAATGTATTACAGAAATAATTAGATATGTTTAACATGTTCAAGCAAAAACTGTGGCAAAATTGTAATTTAAATGTTATTTTTTCTTAATTGCATTTATACTCACAGTTAAGACACTTGCGATTGCATTTCCAGTAAGTGTCACGCAATGAATGTAGCAAAATTAAATGTGCAATTTGAAAATGCATTCTGAGCCGATCACGTGCCCGTCCCGCCCTGTCAATCCCGCAGTCCTCAAATCAAGCAACAGCAAAATAAGCGGAGTTCGACCAATCAAAGCGCTGTGCTCATTTCCCAAATAGCAAGCGACGATGATTGACAGATGCGTAGGCCTATCATTAAGAGACTGAACATCGAAAGCAATAAAGAATACCACTCCCGCGGCCCGCCGTCTGACTGATTTAAGAGGACAGCTGTCACGGTCGGTAGGCTACCTCTAACTCCTGAAGGTAAACGGCCTAGTTTAAAGTAAGCAAAGTACCTATTTATGTTACATATTTAGTTTGTATGAAAACTAGAGCGTTATTAGTTACGGATTAAAAAGTAGGCTACCGTTGTCTCAGTGCTGCGCGAGCTCTCTCTCAGAAAACATGGATGCGCGCACACAGAGAGAAAAGATAATTGTAAAATGAAAATTGACGGACTAAGTTTACAATTTGTTCTTGCTTGTGTTTTTTATGTCAAAATGTCAGAAAGCACTTTGTGTTATGCATTCGTTTTTTTAAATTTTAATTTCGTTAAATGACGGACGCTTTACCGTTAATACAGCCCTCATTATTATGTCGGATTCGTCTTATTCGAATTTAGATATTTTTAGAATAAGTGATTCGTTTTGCTATTATTGGGTTATGTGACTCCTGTCTATTCATTGTCAACTGTTTTCTATAAATACGTTTGTATTGGCTAACGTTTATTCAGCTAATGCGTGTTCTGTTTAAAATGTGCATGTTTTCAAATGCATAGACAGCACGTCACAAATAGAAAATAGAAAAAATATTTATTTTTTTATTGTTTTCTACAGGTTTCTTTATTTAGACTAGTTGACTAGTTGACCAGCACACATTATATGTAATGCAATATCCTCATGAATAAAAAATGTTTTTTTAACACATGCCTCGTGTTCAAGAGGCATGTTTGTGCGTGTCTTGCATTCTCAAAATAATGACAAAAATATGTGACTCCACTCAATGGCAGGTCTGTATATATATATATTAGTATACACAGACAGGTAAATAGTCTTGTAAACATATCGAAGTATGACTGAAACATGATCAGAGCTTTCTTTGTTCTGTTTGTTCATTTACATGGGAATTTTGTAGCCTCCACATGTTAACAAACTCTTTTATAAACATGCCTTAAAAAAACAAACATTACTAGTGTGCATCTTGAGACAAAAACAATGGCACTGACATAGGTACTAGAGATGGGGAGTCGACTCCAAAAGAGTCGATTCCTCGACTCTCACTAGCCCTAGTGTCGGAATCGACTCCAGGTCAGGAATCGACTCCCAGTGTCGAGTGTTTTTTTCAAGTTCAACACAGCAACAGTTCATTATAACGAAAAGATTATAATGAATGTAAAGATACGGAAATTAAAATAAAAAGATAAAGAAATGAGAGGGAAAAAAAAGTAATGCCAGGAAAACAAAGAACAATAATGTATAGATAGATAGGCTACCTTATACGCTGAGTTTTGGTTCATTTATGAGACGCGCTTCAGTTCACTCGCCGGCGCCTACGTGTCGTGATTATCTATTTTCTACTATATTTACTTATTTATTAAATCCTGGATGAAACATTGATTAAAATTAAGATACAATTAATACAAAACGAAATTCACTTTAAAAAAAAGGCTTTGTGCTTTCTGTTTGAGGTCTCAGTGAAAGTTTTAAAGTCGCTTTCAGAGCGGTCATGTCCGTAACAGAGAACTGTCACGTCTTTTGTTTTTTCCTCATAAATGGGAACACGAAAAATAAAATAAAATAAATATTTTATGTTCTGTGGAGAGCCAACCCTTCTTCATCCGGTGGGTATTACTTTTGGTTTGCGCAGTGTAATTCACAGAATTAGGTACAAAAAAATATTTTGCTACCTAAAAGTGAAAGATTTTTTGTGTCCCGTAACGCATGTGTAGCCTAGGCTATTTCCCATTAAATATAAAACGCATACTGATATTTTTCAATATGTATTAAATGCATTTTCTGAGAATTTATATTTCAAGTTTTTACTGCAAATGTCCCGTTTACAACGATGGAATTGCCCAATATTAAATAATTTACCCTCAACTAGTTTTGTGGTGTAGTCTACGTATTGTAGGCTATAATGTTAACTTCAAAAAAGGTGTGTGTCGCGATTCTGCCTTCTCACCGCGACACAGGTTCGTAGATCTGAGTGTAGCGATTTCGGATTCATATTGCATATTGTTACAGCCCTAATTATTAGAATATAGACATTAAGAGAATAAATTGTTATGCAAGTACTTTTACTTTTAATACTTAAAGTACATTTAAAATCAGGTAGGCTACTTTTTACTTAAGTAGGGTTTTCATTGTGGTACTTCTACTTTTACTAAAGTAAATATGTCTCTGGTTATTTGTACTTTTACTTAAGTACTGAGATTCAGTACTTCCTCCACCACTGGTAATAATATAACTAATATTTTTCAATGTTAAACAAAAAAAGTTAAAAAATAAAGTTAAACATGCTTAAGTTAAAGTTCATAGCTTCACTACATTAAAATTATATAAAATAATATACAAAATAAATAGATAAATACACTGTCTAAAACAAGTCTGCTTTTACAAGTTTAATGATTAATACTAACATATTGCACACTTAAATATGATTTGAAGAAGCTGCGATGTGAAAAGGAGGGGGATTTATAAGGTTTAGTTGATTAAACATTTTAGTATAGGAAACATTTGTATCCTCGCTCTTGACTCCTCAGGAAGCCTCCTCGTTCCTCGCCCCCCTCCCGGTGGAATTAAAGAATTTAGATGTCCTACATGAGAGCGGAGCTCGATCGGTTTCAGGGTCGTAGGACATACGAGCGAGAAACGAGGAAGCATATTGAGACGCACCTTCTGAATCCTGACCCTATTTTAATTCAAAGTAAATGGAGTCGAGGAGTCGATTCCACCGACTCCAAAATTAGGAGTCGGGAGTCGGAGTCGACTCCAAAAAAACCGGAACCGAACACCCCTAATAGGTACTATACGGTTATCCGGACTGCACCTGATAGACCTACCCCAACCCCGCCCCTAAACCTACCCGTCACTGGGGTTACGACCAACCAAGAGCGGTTGTGGTCACATGTGGTCAGGTGTGGTCCGGATAACCATATAGTACCCTGACATATTGTAAGATAATGCCAGTGCAAGTTGCTTTCAGTTAACACAGCTCAAACATGCATTTTAGTCTGGGAATAGACTTAAGCCTCATCTGTGAAAAGAAAACGGAAGGTTATTTATTATTTTGGTGTCACATTTGTTACTTATACCACATTAATCTCTGTTGTTCATAAACTGAACATTGACTCACGTGTGATAACTTTGCACACTGATGTTTTTATCAAAGGCAGCTTCTTCCGCTTCCCATGCAGACTGTAGTGGCTCCACACATTGTTTGTTGCCACTGCCCGCATGATCCTCCTTACACACTCTCCTGGATTGTTCCCACCAATAAGGCTGAGATGGTGTGTCTGGAAGAGAATTGTTTTTTGGCATGCAGGTAACCAAAAGTAATAGTGTACTCATTATGTCGTAAAATGTCATAGCAGTTTCGTTATATGAAACCTATTTAGCCATTTGTAAAATTTCATTCTAAATTGCCTAACCCTATAAATGATATTCGGCATTGATATTGATATAAAATCTGCAAAGAGAAGGTCTAATATTGTAACATTTTATGTTTGTCCTCTGAATTAAGTTGCCACCCACCAACTTCTTCCGGAATTCAGAGTCTTTAAGGTGGTTCTCAATGTCCTCCAGTACTTGGTAGCCTTGTTGTCCGCCTAAATGAATTATAAATAAACATAAAAAACTAATAGGCTATTTGCAGTATATTAAATAGTTTTTGACCTAATTATTTTGCACTGAAATGAGTCTGACACTCGAGTCTGTCGGCTCTGACAGCGTTGCATCACGTGCACCTGCGCAATATCATTGCTTATGATTTCCGAAAATAGTACTATGTTGTCAACTAGTGATATCATCACAAGAACTGTTGAGGAATTTGCAACATAATTTAGACAATTATTTTTGTCATATGTTATAATAAGTTATAACTGTCAGACACTGTCATTTCACCGTGCATGTCCTCGCACCGAGCGAGGCTGAACATGAGCTCAGCTTCGCAGCTGAGACACGAATAGACTATTAACTTAAAGCTTTTACTCTTAATAAACACAAAAGGCACGTCCACTTTAATAAAAAAAGAATATTTATTAAACAAACCAGATCAAGAGCAGAAACGAAATAAAGTGCATAACTGAAAAATAAAGCAGCTAGGCTCAAAACTAACACAACCAACAGCACAGCGCAATTGCGCATTAGGCTCCAAATAAAAAATAAAAAAGTTAGGTTATCACACTAAAACATTGAAATACGCTAATTCTGATATGTTCATATAGCCTACTCAAAACAGACAGGGCAAGCTAACGCAGACAAGTGAGCTTACCACTTTTAGTCATGTTTGTCGTCGAGCTGTGGAAAACTGTTGCTTGCAAACTTTACATTCGACCTTTTTCCTGTTATCAATTTTAACAAAATGCTGCCACACTGTCGATTTCTTTGTTGTTGACATGTTAGAAGAGGACTGACTATTAAACGCTCTCACGATTAAATAAATAATATTCAGCATCAAACCTTCTGTTATCGCTCTCTCTTGGGTTGGGCTAATCCAAAAAAGGTGAAAACAAGGGGGGTGTTCTGAAGACAGACTGTTACAGTGAAACAAGGGTACTCTGAAAACACCCCCATTAGCAGTTAGTGCTTTCCACCTGATGAAATGAGCGCGCCTCAGCGCGGCAAAACTGATGAAATAAACGCGGCCAAACTGATGAAATGAATGCGGCAAAAAATCGACCAATCAGAATTTTGGTCGAACCAGAACGTATCGACCAATTAATCGACTAATCGACTAGGACAGTACAGCCCTACATTTTTGATCACATTTAAATACATTTGGTCTTGTTGTATCTCTTACCTTTTAGACCTTTTGACATAGGAGCCTCTCTGGAAGCCTTGGTCCATGATTGTCTCTCCACTGAAAAGGTAACATCACAATTTTCTGTTATACAAGTATGTAAACTTTCAATAGCAGGTACTTGAATGAACTGAAAACAATGCCCTTAATCTGTGTGTAACAAGTTATGTGTGCATTACATTGAACTTGCTTGTCTCATATGTTGTATATTAATATCTTGAAACACATAGAACAATCTGTTGGTTGCTCAAGTTGCTCTAAACGGATTCTTTACAAATTTCTCTATACATTTATTTACCATTTGTATCTATAGCTGCCATTGAGGACGATCTGGGAGGCTCTTCAACATCTGCAAGCAAGATGAATGCACAGTTGTTAAGCCTAAGTAGAAGGTCACATATTAAGATAAGTGATTCAAATTCTACCTTCAGGTAAATCATGCGATGGGGAAACTGACGTGTCACATGTGGGATGGTGGGGAGATTCTGTGAAGACTTTAGATATATCAGTTTTCAGGGTAGATTACTACAGTGCAGAATTATTAGGCACGTTGATTTTCTGATCATATTTTATTCCCAGGAACATTTTGCCAATTCCAAACCATATTAATCTTAATAAATTATATTAATTTTGTATTTAATCATTTATAAGTGATCTATAATTGTTCTTGAAGGCTGGAAATGAAAAACGCCTTTAATTCAGGTGTGCAGAATTATTAGGCATGTTTTCTTTTACAGATAAAATAAGCCAAAAAAGAGATTTAACTCAGACTTAAAAGTAAAAAATGATTAAATACCCATAAGAAGAATGCAATACTAGAGATTGCAGTTAAGGCATGACCATTGGACAGTGAAATGCTCATTGGGTCAGCAGGGTCAGATAAAAACAGGTGGAGAAGAAAAGACACATGTTAACTGCAAAAGAATTAGGAATTAAGGTGAAGAATTAAGTGTGAAACCATCAGGAACCCTTTACTCTCCAGCGCCACCATTTTCCAGAACTGCAACCTACCTGGAGTCTCCAGAAGAGTAAGGTGTCAGGGTCTCAGAGACTTAGATTAGGTAAAGAATCAATTTGTAAAGAAAAAATGACCCCCACTTAATAAGTAAAATACATGAAGACTGTTTTTTATAGGCTTTATAGACAGACAGATTGAGAGTGACTCTTGAATTAATAGTAGTTATTACCTTTGATGTGGTTTGGAATTGGTAAAATGTGCATGGAAAAAAAATATGATTAGAAAATCAACGTGCCTAATAATTCTGCACGCACTGTAGTGCTTGCATACAGTTAAGGGTGTGCGATTTGTTTTGTTTAATGGCGCTTTTCCACTACACAGTACCAGCTCTCCTTGGCTCGACTCGACTCGACTCGCCTTTGTTTGGTTTTCCACTGTGTACAAGTTGTACACTTACCTGCTTCCAGGTACTTTTTTTCGTACCACCGAGGTTCTGAGCGAGCTGAGGCGATACTAAAATGTGACGTGAAAACACGGCAGACTGCTGATTGGTCAGAGAGAATCGTCAGTATTCACTGCGTCATCATTGCACGCGCCAGACGGAGTCTCCTGAATAAAAAAACGGCAAAAACAAAAACATCCAAAACAAGCATACACTTCATTTCCTCCATTGTCCTGTGTGTGTGGGTAGCGGGTGTGTGTCGTGTAGAAGAAGTCACGGCAGTTTCCTGCGGTGTCGCTATGACGACCAGGTACTATTGTGGAGGTACTATCTGCAATGGAAAACGGAGCGAAAACCGAGCCGAGCTGAGACGAGACTTTTAATGGAAAAGCACCATAATTGTTGATTTTAGCCATATGCGAGCTTGGTTGTATTTCAAAAAGCAAGGTGAACCCAAAGGATATATTTGCATTCTCATGCCGGCAAAACATTTAGATGCATTTCATTAAAAAATGTAACACTTTTATAAATTCATGTGATTTCCATTGTTTCTACAGTTGCAAACTAACCGCACAGAATATGAAAAGCTTTGGGAGGTACTAGAGAAAAAAAGAAAAGAAAAAAACCTCTAAAATACTGTCTAATTAACAAACAAATCCTAGATAACGAGAATTGTCTATCGCACACCCCTAAAGTATATTTCCTTTCAATATTGTACTTTATTTGCTGTGGTATGGAAAATTACTTTGTTGCAGTTTGGGTGGAATTGGAAGTTTAGCTGCTTCTGCTGTTAAAACATTAAAAAGTAAAAATAAATCAGTAAATTAAATTTAACATTGGCCATTTTTTGCAAGTCAATATTCTGATCATATATTACTGATCATATATTACTTAATTCTTATGTTATAAAAATATTATACCTTTGTCTGGCCTTTTTCTTTCAGTTGTTGCCTTGAGGCGAGCAAAGGGTTCATCTAAATTGTATTCAAAATGTGAATTACTTTAATGCTGAAGGCTTTAATGCTGAAGGCTTTAATGCTTTAATTACATTGTTTAGTCATTTACTCATTTGTAAGTTACAGATGTACCTTGACGTTTTCTCTTTGTGGTTGGTGTCCAGTGATCTCTTCCCCACTCATCTTAAAAAAAAGGTATACTTCATTTACTTATTGAAATTAATGTAAAATCGGTTTCATTTTTAGACATTTCTGGGCTTGTAATGTTCTCATACCATCGCTGCTGTCTTCAAATCTGCAGGGTTTTTTTGTTGGCCTCTTAAAGCAATTGTCATTATCACTTTCGACAGAGGAATTGTTTTCAGCATTTTTACTCCGTTTTACTGCCTTCTCAAAATCACCTAGGGATTAAACGTTAATGAAATTTGGAAATCAAAATATCATAATTTATTCAATTATAATATAAAAATATCCAGCCATATATTGAACTTTACCAGTTCTGGAAAAAACACGTATTTTTCGTGTGATCCAGTTTTCCTCATCAGGGAGTTCTTCTTTTTTTGCCCGTTTTGTCTGATTGGTCGGGGGCCAATAACTATATTGTTGCTGAAATTTGTACAGAAAATCAGAAGCTAACTTTTAACTTATTGGGTAAATTGAAACTTGCAAGATTATATTATTGATGTGGGTTGGACTTGTGAAAGGTTATACCCCATCTTCTTCATAGGTCCAACACTCTGCTACAATTCCAACAGATGATTCGTCTGTAAATTCCACAATATAGTACATGCTAAGGAAAACAAAAGCAATGTTATTTTATTGAGAATGTAATTTATTCCACATTTCTCCTAGAATATTTATGTACATTTAGAATACAGGGCTCCAGACTAACGTTTTGCACCTCCGTCCTGGAACCGTCCTGAAAAACAATTTGAACCGTCCTAAAGTGAATGTCAACCGTCCCAAAATAAACATGTTGTTTCTGTACTTTGTTATTATCATCTATAGTTGTTAGTTGCTAGTCACTAATAAAAACACCATTAAAATGTTTGATATATATTATAATATTTATTTAGCTCCATTCAAAGTAGTTATCTGTAAACAGGTAAAAATCAGATTTAATAAAAAATTAAATTTCACAAATTTTTGTGGTAACGTGACCAGAAATATTTAAGACCTAGCGAATCTGAATTTAAGACATTTTAATACTTTTTAAGGACCCACGGCCACCCTGATTACAGTACAAATGTGCGCATCTACCACAAACGCAGGACATCAGTTCTGACTGGATCGCTTCCCAAATCGTCACTATCTAACATTTTTGTCTAGTTTTAATTAGTTGACGAAAATGTTAATACATTTTCATCATTCAAAACTAGTTTTTATTTAGTTATCGTCTCGTTTTCGGCTGTGAAAATAAGCCATGTGATAGATGTACCGCGAAAGAAGTCTCCGGGTGAGTAGTCGGCCAGTGATAGTAACTATAGTAACAGCATGAGAAGACGCGCTCAGTTGTAGTCAGCGCTTGGTCGGTTAATTTTGGCATTTTCTAAGTAAGTGAACACGCACAAAAAATGTCTTTCTTCCTTTAGGCGTCCTGGATAATATTTCTGTTCGTCCTAAACAGGACGTCGATAGGACGCCGTTAGTCTCGAGCCCTGAGAATATATAAAATATCTCACATTAAACAGTCACAAATTCACTGTTGATGCAAGATGGCCATGAATGTTACAGTGTCTCCATGATTGATTCTGATTGCTCTCTTTTCCACTTGTTTTCTGCGGATCCATCTCATTGATGTTTGTTTTTTGTCGTACTTGTAGACTCCCACAAGAAAAGAGTGGCATGGCTCAGTGAACAGTGGTACAGGATTATGATAAATCCTGCAAAGGACTTTTCCATCCTTCTCCATTTCATCAGTAATCTCACAGCCATTCTCATGCAGCAAGAATGCTTTGTCCCTGGCACTCGCTGTTTCTCGCTCTTTGGGTTTTTTAAGAGGAGATGACTGCCTTTCCTCTATTCTCTTGGCGATCTGACTCAAAGGGTGTTTTCCACTTCGTACCATCCTCTTCATTGTATACAGGTATGATTCGAATTTGAATGCACTGCAGTTGTCAAGCCCATGAAATTGCAAAGCATCATCAGTGATGTGGAGCATAGAGTGGACATTGTACACAATAAACTCCTGACCATAGATCTCTCGTCCTCTGCAGACAAAGAAATGCAGCAGGTTTCTTGCATACTCTGAATGCCTCTGGACAAGTGTTGGTGACACTAACAAGGACATGGCAACGCTGAAAGTCAGAAAATGTTGATACATGTCATCACCAAGGATTCCTTTCAGCACCAGCTTGCCTGTGTAAAGCATGAATTGGCGAAATTCTGTAGCCTTCCACCTCTCCACCTCATCAAGACTTCGAGGCATGCGACTAAACATCGATGGAATGTCACTTCTGAGTTGAAGAAGCCTAGTCGTGACCATTTGCTTTTGATTGTTGGAAAGCCTTACTCCTCTCGCACCACTTGTCCAACTGTGCAGCAACTTTTTCATTACCCCCAGGCATGACTGATGCATATAATCAATGGGGAAGCTTTTGATCATATCATTGGAAAGCTGGACCAGTGGTGTGATGCTTTTGTGATGCTGGGGCTGAACCTGGCTTCTGAATGAGGCGTCTGTTCTTAGAGTGAGGTTTTCAGTGTCCTGAAAGGTGACTCTGTCGAACCATTCACCCTTTTGGTCACATTTATCGCAGCCATAATATCCAGAGCACAGCTTTGTGCCACGGACAAAAGCTTTTGCTGGAGCATCGCAGACAATGCAGAGAACATTTATGCTGTGTTTTTTACCTTTGCATTGAATGCCACTAGACAGGAGGTCTTTGAGGTCTGCTACAACATCATCTAAAAAATGCAGATCATTTGGCTTTTTGTTTCCACAAGTTAATGTTGTAGGGAAAACAACAATGGGATTGAGGTGGATCGCACAGAGGACAGGCCACATGACTTTCACTGAACTCTTAAATAATGGTAGGCCATCAACATTGAAAGACAAATGAATGGTGTCATGGTCTTGCAGCTCTTCAACAGGGTACTTCTCCAGGTAGTCCAGTAACTTTTGATGTAGGGGATAGTGTAAATATTCCGTTCCAGATGTTTGGATGGTTGCTACATGCCTAGGTGTTTTCAGCAGAGTAGGGGCAGTGGATGGAAGATCTGTGTGGCCATGTTGCTGAAGGACCTTTAACAAATGGTCAACAGCATTGCTCTTCACTTGAAACTGGGATGCCCAGGTTGCCAGATCTGTTGCAAGTGATAATTTGTCTTCCTGGTCAGTTGTGTCATTTTGCTCCAGGTCCATGGCTTCCACAAAGTCATCCACCCAGTCGCTTTCTTCCGATGTGAATGATGCTCCAGTGGACAGGTGGTCCTCCATAGAACTTGAGGCATCATCAGAGTCAGTCTGACACTCTGGGACTTGCTCGCTGACTTCTGTTATACTGTTTTCTATTTTTTTTAAAACACGTTTGGCTGCTCTCCAAGATCTCAGATATTCCCTTGATCTTTCCCTCTTTTCCTCACTCATTGTGTATTATGTCTAAAATAATAAGATAATACTTCCATGTAATCCAAAAGCTGAATTGTATTCCTCACAATAAATATGTTACGGTGTGTTTTACTTACCTCAGTCAGTCGGTTTAATTAAAAGCTATGAAAAAATCTGACTGCAGAGGCTGGGGAAAAAAAGCACTATTAGTTATTTTTTGCTCTGTGTTTTGGTATAGGAAAATATTTCTAAAGTAGTTTGTGTCGACATTATCACCATTCACTTGCATTCATTAAGTAATGACAATTTTTTTTATCAGTTCAGTTTTGCACTTGCTCGTGTTTCCCTAATGCAGCTGTTGGAGTTTGTTTTTTCATCTCGAAAATCTGTGTGTTGGCTGTGAAGATTTGTGTCTTGATGTTAATAACCGTTATTCCGTTAAGTGGCGATATGTACCAACAGTGTTTCATCCACCATTAAAGTACTGAAGAAGATCTCGGGAACGCTCAACCAGTGACATGACATGTTTAATTGACGTTAATATTTTAATGTATGACAATGCTGCAACAGAATGCATTCAGTTTTCATTAATCATCGACTAATCAGAAATGCAGGAGTTTTACGCATTTCAATCAATAGCAAAATTCCATAACATTTAATAATCCTTACATATTTTTACTTAAGGACTATTCAATACACTTTGATGGAATTTTACTATCCGTAAATCTTAAAGGCTTAAAAAGTTTGTGTAGATTGATCACTTACAGAAATCAAACTTTTAAATACTAAGAAGGTATCTGACAGGCATTCAAAACATATACTTACAAAGCCAAAGTCGCTCTGTGCTAGGGCTCTTAAAAGAGCCTTTGGGTTATAGTTTGCTGCTGTTGACACACAAGGAAAGGGGAGAGAAATTAGAAACATGTCTGAACATGAGCAAGAATTCAAATGCATGCAATTTCGGCAATGATTTTTGGACTAATCAGGATGACTGCTAGATTTATCACTTACAATAATCAGACGGCAATTGATACTGAAAAAGAGGTGAAGAGAATAATTATTTTCATGGTATAAAATCTAAAAGTTAATAAAGGCTATTGATTTATTAATAGCATCTAAAAATGCTTGAGAAGAATGCAGTAATGCGTCTGATGAGACTTTACAACCCACTAACAAATACGAAACCATATTAAGTCAGTAAAATTTTCATTCTTGAAAATACTACTACTACTAACTATTAATTATTAATACTATTAACAGTAACTAATAAAATATAATAATAATTATTATTATTGTCATCATTTTTATGAATAGTATTAATAATACTAATAATAACTTTTATTATATTTCATTTATTATTTTCTGAGTTTAATTATTATTAATAGTAGTAGTAGTGACACTCAACAATGACATTTTGGACTTTGATCTACTATACAATCGGAATGTGTGCTGCTCTTAAGTTTATTTATTGCATCTGCACTGCCACTTTAATTTTCCTTAATGTAGTTCTGCGTCACTCTACAACGACTTTTTAGTCACTGCTCAATAATCATATTAGTACCTCAGGACTACTTATGAATACTATAACTCTTTAATGCTGTCTATCTTTTTTGTATCTGTTACTGCCACTGTTTGTAATGCTCTGTCCGTATTTCATTATAGAACTGCTCTCATCTTTACAAGACACGTCTCTTGCTCTCTTTAGGTGTACGCGCTCACGCTCACGCGCTCGCAGCCAAGCCTGTGGGACAACGCGCTTTCATTACAAAGTAAAGATAGTATTATTAATAATTGTATAATGTATTTATTTTAAAGTAACGATAACATAACAAACATGACTGGTGAAACGAAAAAGTTTATTTCAATCTGAGCGGATGGATTTTCTCTATTATCCCAAATGACGTCACACAGACTTTTAACGGTATTTATTTGTGTGGTGAAGGAAAAAAAACGGAAAACCATTGTTTATGTGAAAAGCAGTGCTACATTTACTGTAAAAGACATGTCATGTGCAGTTAATCAATTTTATGACAATTTTAAATGTTTATATGTTCATTAGGTGAAAGCGGCAGTTATTTATAGTTATTTATACCTGCGTAGGCCTATAATATAGTATCCTATAATTAGATTTTATTATTTGCTTTCTTCAAAGTTTTAAGTGTCATTTACCTTTGTAGTGGGCTCGTATGTTTTAAAAGTAATGTATCTAAATCGGTTAAGTAAAAAGTACTTTACCTCAGAAAAGCTGGTAAGTTAGTAGATGTCCACTCGTAATGAAAACTGGGCTCTGCGCGCGGTGGTCACAATACCCTGCTTATATACCCTTGCTGGCAGGTTTCGCGGGCATGGCACGCGAAGAATGTGAAGAATGTGAATTGTGACAGAAGATTATATATAATTTATTTTTAAATGTACATTTATATAATAATAAGTTAATATATATATAAACTTTATAATATTAATTAATTTGGTTAGATTTATGAAATTAATTAACTATTAAAATTAATCAGTTGTACTGTCAGTTCCAGTAACTGGAAGGGATGGGAAATATACCATAGACACTGATAATATACATAACATAATACATACTATTCAACAACCCATAGGTGGCGATGCGAGTCGCCAATAAGCATTGATGCTGAAAGAGAAGAACCAACACTGCTAGCTTGCGACGCCAGTCTGTCGATTACTCGACGCGTTGCTGCATTCGGCTTTCTTGATGTGCAAATGATTGAGAGGTAAGTATTATGATAAGGAAATAATATGTGGAAATGTATGGTCTGACTTCGAAGAACCTAACGATTCTGGATCATCTCAAATCGTCAACAGTAAAATCTTGATAACTAATCCTCTGGGGCGTCAGACTGGGGGTAAAACCAGTACTGATTACCAGGGCCCCAAGGGGAGAGAGGGCTCCTGAAAAGTCTGGAATATATTTTATTTTATCTGGACATTTTCATCTCCTAATTAAATGTAATAATGAATGACAGATGAAATGTAAAGTTAGTGTATTGGCTGAATAACTAAAACTTTTCAAATTTTTCTAACATTTTGTTTATGTTAGTTAGTTGAGCATCTGATGGAGTGCAAACTTCTGCTGTAGAAATGTCTTTCTCAAAGAAAGCCAAATCAGGCCTCCAAAAAAGAAAGTAAAGACAGGAGAAGCAAAGAAAACAAAATGAGGGGAAACAATTGGTAAATGATTTATTTTCAAAGAAAGGCACAAACTAGAACAAGAAATCTAGTGCTAAACTGCTTGACCCTGATCGTTAGTCCTAAAAAAAGAGCAGAACATACACTTTCAGATGATAATTTGGTTATACATGTAATCTGAGGTAAAGGCTAAATTAATAAACTGTACACTGACAATGCTGTTTACTGACAATGCTGTTTGTATACAACACACCATTATAATAGCATAATTTGAAACAGGTTTAATTTTAAATGAAAAGGCTATAATATCTAAAATTAGCAATATTAGGCTAATCAGTGTTATAGATAATTTGGTAGCTAAATGTATGTCAACATTATATTTATGTCAGATTTAGTAGAAGCAGATCTTAACATTGTGAAACACATGGCCCTCGGTTTCAGAAACATGGGGAGTGGAGTAGCAACAGACCCTTCATCCTCCTCTTTAGACAATATAGTTCAAAATTAAAGCAAACCATGTTTAGCCATTTTGACTAAAAGGTGTTAAGTAACACTAACATCGTAGTGTATTTTATTATGTTAGGTTAAAATTAGGATAAGAGGTTAATATCAAATGTATCCTTCATGTAGAGAAAGATGATAGGGAAGATGTGATTGAGGATGATGGTGGAAGTGAAGAGAGCAGGGAGCATGAATGTTGCATGGGGGCCCATCAGGACTGCCAATGCATAGGGCCCGGGATCTTGAGCCCCTGTCTAATTTAATCCACATTTGAAGAACAGGCCCCTGTTTTTTTACCTGTAGATGATGATGATGATGATGATGATTATTACCATTATTAATTTAATCTGTCATTATTAATCTGCCACAGGAGCTGCTGATCCAGTTCTACTCAGCCGTCATTGAGTCTGTTTTAAGCACTTCCATCACTGTCTGGTTTGGTTCAGCTACCAAATCGGACATCAGGAGACTACAACGGACAGTCCGGACTGCAGAGAGGATTATTGGTGCCCCCTTGCCAACCCTCCAGGACCTGTACTCTTCCAGAGTGAGGAAGAGAGCAGGTAAAATCATCACAGACTCCACTCACCCTGGACACCCCCTGTTTGAACTGTTACCGTCAGGACGGCGACACAGATCACTGGCCACAAGAACATCCAGGCACAGGAACTGTTTGACTTTGTAGTACACATGCTGAACAAATTCTTGAAACTGCAAATGATAAACCCATATAAAATGTACTCTTTATTACAAGTGGCAAAAAAATATTTGAAGCAACAGTGTAACCAAAATGGAAATTCGTTCATTATTTACTTTACTTAAAGGGATAGTTCACTTTGAAATTAATTTTTGGTATGTTTTAGCTTACCTCAAGTGCATCCAAGATGTAGGTGTCTTTTTTTTCCGCAGTAGTTTCAATTTTGATATTTTTAGGTCAAACCGTTCTTGTCTGTCAGTCAAATAATGCAGGTCTATGGTCATTATCTCAAAGAGCATGCACAGAGTCCAAATTAAAACAATTCCCCATCGTCCAAATTAAACAATTCCCCATCGTAAGTACACATTGATGGCCTAAGACACGAAACGAGCGGTTTGTGTGAGAAAACGAACAGTATTTATATCGTTGTTACCTCTTGAACTCAGCTGCGTCCAAGTGATCTGAGGGCGCGGGCGGGTATAGATATATACACTAGATATCGCCTTGGCTACGGTTTCGTTCCAATGAACTGCAGTCGCCAAGGCAAAAGAAATTTTATTTCAAAGTTAACTATCCCTTTAATGTCACCCCAAACACGACTCTTTGTTTCATGGAACACAACATCCAGCTGTGAGAAGATCAACAAAGCCCTTAACACCACAGTAGAGTAAAAGTTGTAACAATTTATCAGTTAATTATTTTTTAGTTTTTTCATCTTAATTGCTTGTAATATCTAAATAGTAGCCAAGTGAAAACATTACAGTGTTTCCAATATGCTTCTAATTTATTAAATCCCTTTACTGTTGAAGCTGCTCTCATAATTTTAAATGGACAAACTCTGTCCCTGACTGCCTTTCACAGAGTCGGAGAATCTTATTTTTGTTGATTTGCTGTTAAATGTTTTTTTCTCACTCTTGTGTGCATGAAGCTGGAACTAATCATCTTCACACTCTGGCTCCAAAATGCAGATATCATCTCCTCTGCAGATATATTCTATTCTATTCTATTCTATTATTCTATTATATATTCTATTCCCCCTTCTATTGCTTTAAAACTATTTGCCCAAGTATTTCTTCTTTTTTTAATGCTGTAACAAAACTTTGTTCTGTTATTCCATTTGTTCATCTTTTAATGACATTTTTTAAACTTCTTGTGTAATTTTATTGTAAATTTTTGGACTCCAAAAATGTGTTTGTAAAAAAAAAACACAAAAAATCTTTCATATTTAAATAGTGTCTTACCTGACTGCCTATCTCTCTCCCTAGTGAGCCGAGTACAGAAGTGTTTTTGCCACTTATTCATGTTGTGCAGCTGTTTCAACACTATTAGACCAGGTTTTCATTAATCTCGTCTTGTACCATATTACGCCGTTTTTGGTTTGCTTTTGAGGGACCTTTCAAAGAGATTGCCTTTCAGACACAGTGTTTGGTACTACAATCTTGCAACCAATTACACTTATTTTACAATTATCATATGATGGAAAAAAGTGTTTGTTTTTTTCAAGAGAATTGTTGTTAAATAGTGACTAATCACAACATGATTCTGCACATGTGGATAGTAAATCTTCGTCAGGTGATATTGATAATGTGCTTGTGTTTCCAACGCTATTCCCCAATTTAACTGGATTCAATTTGTCAGTTGTCTAATAATTTGCTTCAAGAATCAAGACCTGAATGTAGTTTTAGGGGGCCTTCCCTGAAAATGTTTACAACTAAACAACTAAACACTAAAAACATTGTGCATGAGCGCCCCCTGCTGCCTGATAATGTAATCTTTTCTCTGGCTTGTGGAACTAACTGATCACAGTTAGGGAATAACCAGCAGGGAACGTTGCTGACATCTGTCAAAATGGTGCTATATTTTAGCAAACAAGACCGTGATTAAGGTAAGATAAAGTTAGATTTGGTGATGTAGGCCTACACACCCAACTCAGAAACCGAAAAAAAAACCTAAGCTGTCACAAGATTCCTTGCCAAGATTACTTTTAAAGTTATAATACTGTGCACACACAGAGACATAACAGAAAAAAATTATACATGCAGCAGACTTAAAACTTGACAACAAATCACATTTATTTCATAAGACGAATTACTGAGAAGAGGTAAAAACATTTTTTTAATGTCTGTCATAATATTATTCTGTCACATTATGACGTTGCAGTTACGTTAACAATATGTCATGAAATTACCAAAACATCACGAATATATTCATTTTTCGTTTACTGTTCGTTTACTTTTTCTGTAGGTATACGTCTTGCACGTAAGTTACACATATGTAAAAAAAAAAAATACACGTAGTGTTGACTGATGCAATCTGCAGATCTGGTGTCTCATGCTTGCTGGGAATGATACAGTCATGAACGTTTTTTATACATTTAAACTTGCTATTGTCTTTAAAACGTACAGAATACTAAACAAACATAAATAAAATATTTTCATAGCAATTGCAGTCTGATAAGATGGTAATGAAATTACGGTCCCGTGACGTTGCAGTTCCGTTGCCAGTAAGTCAAGAAATGACCAAGTTATTACGAATAGAGTACGTATCTGGAACGTTGTTGGTTATCTTATAACCTTAGGAGGACGTACTGACGACGTTGTGGGTTGGTAATATGATGGTAATGAAATTCCGAGCATGCGACGTTGTAGTTACGTTGTCAGTTAGTAAGGTCATGACGTGACCAAAAAGTACGAATACATTACGTAATGGTTACGTCGTGTGTTAGCTGGGCTAACACAGAGATCGCTGTAATATGCAGATACAGACGTTTTGAAAACAATAAACATAATTGCAATGATATGTGATTTGCCTGTGTTCTTCAAGCAATGCCAGGTATTTTTATAATAATAGATTATATTTATAATGTAATGCTAATCGATATAGACTTTATCATTGTACATAATTCTATAAATAATATATTTTCTGTCTGATTTTTTTTTTATCTGAAGCCAAATTAGATCACAGAAGATTATTTAAAACACTCCACTTGCGTTATAAAGTACGTTTGGAACACAAACATGGTTTTAATCTCATAAATGGTCGTGTATTGATGGTGTGCTAAGCTAACATGCTAGCTAGGCCCAAAATAAAGTAATTTGACATGATCTTGAAAAACATTTAACTAAATACAGAGTTTTAGACTTATCATTTTCAGATTTTAAATATAACATGGTCACACATATGGCTTTAGCTGCAGTGCATTTCTAGATTGCTACAGTGCCCACTTCAATTTTATTTTCATGAATATGTTTCATAAAAATAAATTTCTAATAACTTTACAAAACTTTGAAGCTATTTAAAAAATGTTTTTTTTCATTATGACAATAATTAATCTACATTTACAATAAACTACCATGTGTCAGCTTTCAAATGAGATCATACTTGTGCTTTTAGTTCAAAGGGTTCATGAACTGTATCTGTTTCAGTTTGGGTATGTCATTTCTGGGGATTTTTCATAAGCTGCAACGCCACTTTTAAAAAATCCCCAGAAATGACATACCCAAACTGAGCGCTCATAATGATTACATCGACGCATTTGGGTATAAATTCAATAAATATTATTCCTGTCTATAGAAATATGATGTGAATCTATGAGAATATATCAATATTTCTCCAAGTCTGCACATTTTTTAGCTAAAAGCCCTGAGGGACGTTGTTTTGTGAAGCACTGTCATGACGACAGCACAGAGTTTTTTTTTTATGAATGGACCAGCTGACGCTCATAATTCATATTAAAGGGATCAACGCATTTTTTCATTTCATAACTCCTGACACAAATTAAGACATAACTGTCACTATAAGTTTCTCAGAATACAATAGTGGTCAAATACTGAAACTTGAGTCTTATATCTTTTTAATGATGTATAGTTTGTCAAAGTATAACATTTAATCTGATAGTAACTTTGAACTAAATAAATAAAAAAAATGCTTCAGTGCGCCGACACACTGGTGAGGGTTAACAGGTTAACAGGTTAACCCTCTGAGGTCTGAGGGGTTTTTGGGGTCCTTGAGATGTTCTGACATGCCCTGACATTTGTGCTTTTTTCAGTTGCTTATAAACATATTAATGGCAAAAAAAAATTACACACTATTTAGCACAAACAGGGCTACCATAATATGTGAGCAACAAGAATGTACATGTCTGCATTTTTGAGAGAATAATGTTTATGCGTGGTTATTGAAAAAACTAAAAACTAAAGTTTCTGAAATAAGGCCATAAAACACATGCTAAATATGTGCCAATAAGACTTTTGTCTAATAGATGTCATTGCCTAGTGTTTTTTCTTCAAAATGATGTGAAAATCATCCTGCCCTTATCATTCACATAACACAATACATTGATTTGAATTTTGCAAAGCACTTTCTGTTTGGAAAGGCAATATGCGGAGTGGGCGTCAACGATCATGCATATTTAGTGGTTCACACCTGAGGAGACAATGGGGCCCGCATACTTAATGACCCTTTCATTCAGGTGAGTCACTGAGCCACAAGAATGCAAGAGCAACAGTTGGAAGCATCTCAATTCTTTTTTATTTTTCCACATATTGTGCTTGCAATTTGGCCTATAATATCCAAGGAAAACATGTCTAGTAATTGTGCAGTTAATTCTCATACTGTATTTTCAGGTTTTGGAATATGTATCCTCTCCCCAAATTTGTCAGTAATAAAACACAATAAAAATTATTTAAAGAAAAGGCTTATATTTACCTTTTAATAGTTTGTTTACATCTACCTTGTAAATATATTTTTTTATTAAAAAGGTTACAATTACAACAACAATTCAAGTGTAATCTTTCTTTGTAAAAACTAAAGTATACATTTTATCATACATATTTCAAAGTTAAAAAGGTTACAACAACAATAATTACAATTTCAACAATATTTCAAGTGTACTCTTTCTTTGTAAAAAAAAAGATTATAGGCCTACATTTTATCTATGTATTCATTACTTTGAATATAGCCAACATTGGAACAGCTAACATCTTAGTTGATGACTTTATTTTTGACAAAAATAGTAGGCTATTTTATATATAGAAATTGCTAAACAAAAGCTTATTTGATGTGGCAGTATATTCTACAGTAAAAACTGTACCCAAATCTACTAAACAAAATGTTGTCTTTCATATTTCGCCTGACTGTAACGTTGTGAACGCACCGGAGAAATGCACATTTATTAGGCTACATAGTTTTTTTGTTTTGGATGGTTTTGTTTAGAACCAGCTTTCTGTAAATATATTAAATTTTTTTTAGACATGTGAGGCGAGTAGGCTACGGGTTCATGATGATCTCCAGTTCAGACCTTATGTTGTGATTGCTAGCCTATATTTACTTTAAATCCAGGAAATTTGTTAATGAAAAAATTATTAAAATTAAGATACAATTGATACAAAACGAAATTCGTTTTAAAGAAAGGATTTGTAGTTTCTGTTTTGAGGTCTCTGTGAATGTTTGAAAGTATTTTAGTGCTTAGAGCGCTCGCGTCCATAATGGAGAACTGTCACGTAATATTGTTTTTTTCCTCATAAATGCGAACACGAAAAATAAAAGACAAAAGACTTTTAAGTAAAACTTACTCCGAAATTGTGTCCTCGGCGGAATTCGCTCTTCAATATGCTGCCGTTCGTCGTCTGTTACAATCTTCCTCTGAGGAAACAACCCGGTATCGTGCATTCTTCCTCGCTGTCCAGAATCATCTGAAGGGCGTCTTTATTACCGGAGAAGCGTGCCATACTCAAAACGCGATGAACTATCAGTAAGTCTGATAGAAACTGTGTTTTTATGGCATTGATCGGGGGGCGTATACTAGATCACCTAAACTATTTACATGTGAATCGCGCCGGGGGCGGGGCGCCCGCAGCTGATTATAAAGATAATGAGGCAGAAGGAAAAACGGTACCTCTCCTTGCTTTCAAACGGATTACATGAGTTGAAAACATTTGTGTTTTATATAAATTACTTCATTTAAAAGAAGAGATTTCAAGCTTCATAAAGACATAACTCACATGCCTGTGTGAGAAGTATTCGCTGAGTTATGATTCATTTTCGGACGCGTTTCGGAATGGACTACACGGACAGAGAGAAGGCAGAACCTAGCTTCGTGTTTATTTTTCTTTATTTGGCAAAAAGCACCACACTTTGTTTTTATTGTGAGTATACACAAAAATAATACACATTTAACAGAATCGATTGATGTATGAAACTTGCTTGTAATATCAAAGTCAACAGAGCAAAATTAATTTCTTTTGAACTGAACTGAAAAAAATCCAGCAAAACGCGTGGGCGCGTTTCTCGACCTCAGAGGGTTAACCTTGTCTGGATACATGCGCACTCCCTCGGACAAGACAATGTATCCTAAGAAAGGAACAGACTGTGCATGAAAAGTGCCTTTCTCCACCTTGACAAAAAGCCCATTCTCTAGCAGCCTCTGGAGCACTCTCCTGAAGTACTGAACATGTTTCTGGAGAGACGAAAAAACTATCAATATGTCATCCAGGCAGACATATATGAACTGGTCGATCATGTCTCTCAGCACGGGTTTGACAGGCCAAAAGGCATAACCAGATATTAAGTGCCCCCTGGGGGTATTAAATGCGGTTTTCCACTCATCCCCCTCCCTTATGCAAACCAAATGATAAGCGTTACGCAGGTCCAGTTTTGTGAAGACAGATGCTCCCTGCAACCGCTCGAAGGCCGAAGACATCAACGGCAAAGGATATTTATTCTTTACTGTGATATTGTTCAACGCTCGGTAGTCAATACACGGTCGCAGGGAACCATCCTTCTTCTCCACGAAAAAGTACCCCGCCCCAGCAGGAGAAGAGGAAGGACGAATGAGCCCGGCTGCTAATGAATCAGAAATGTATTTCTCCATGGCCTCCCTTTCTGGAGCAGAAAGCGAGTATAACATGCCCTTAGGCGGAGACGTACCTGGAAGTAGATCTATAGCACAGTCATAGGGACGATGCGGAGGAAGAGAAGCAGCCCGGGACTTACTGAACACTTCCTTCAGGTCGAGGTACTCCTCGGGCACGTTTGACAAATTCACCGACTCATCGTGCAACACAGAACAAGACACAAACGAACGGGCAGACACAAGACAAGAGGCATAGCACTGATTGCTCCAGGCCGAGATGGAGCTGTGGCCCCAGTCAACCCTGGGATTGTGCTGCACTAACCAGAGATGACCTAGCGGGAACCAGCGGAGAGTCCATGAGCATAAAAGACAGCTCCTCCGTGTGGTTCCCCGATATGATGAGGGTTATGAGACCGGTGGTGAATGATATGTCAGGAAGTTCTTTTCCGTTAAGTGCACTGACAGAAATCTTGTGAGTGAGGGGAATGATAGGGATCTGAAGGTTGTGTGCTAATGTTTGGTCCATGAAGTTACCTTCAGCTCCCGAATCCAACAAGGCCTGGCAGTGGTGAAACTGGATTGCCCATTGCAGTCTTACCGGGAGGAGAGTCGAAGATGAGGATTTCTCCACGGAAAGTCCGCCCGACAGTAGCCTCAGCTCTACTGCCGGGCTTGATCTTTTACCAGGCAGTTCATCAGAAAGTCCCCGGCTCCACTGCAGTAAAGGCAAAATCCCTTCATTCTTCGCCGTTCTCTCTCCTCCCGGGAAAGCCGAGCTCTACCCACCTGCATGGGTTCGTGATCCATGGCATTGACCGTAGTACAGACACTGGACCTGGAATACTCTGGGTTCTCGAAAACCAAAGTTTGGCATGCTCGCTGCTCCCGTCGCTGTGGTCGTGCGTCCACATGCAGTGCAAATTCAATCAGTCTGTCGAGATCTGTGGGGAGTTCCAGCGTGAAGATATCCTTCTGACTACGGTCAGCCAACCCATGCAGGAACATGTCCCACTGCACCTCCTCGTTCCATTTGCACTCAGCTGCCAATGTCCAAAATTCGATGGAATAGTCAGAGATGCAGAACAGCACAAATGTTGGTTCTCCCACACCGCCGTTTCCCACAGAGCTGCGTGCCCCGACAGCAACGTCATAACCAATGCCACCTTAGACTGTTCCGTGGAAAACGTCAGGGGCTGAAGAGAAAATAACAACAAGCATTTGGTTAGAAATGCTCTACAGAAGTTAGGCTCACCAGAGTATGCTTCAGGAGTGGGTAGGCGCGGCTCATGCTGATGATTGTTGTTCGGTGGAGTGGCAGGAATGGACGGCGGGGGTGGCGCAGTGGGATTCTTTAGTTCATATTTGTAAAGGGGGATGTTACAGGATTTAATGAATCATGCGATCGCCAGTCGATTGCTTTTTGCCTTGTTGTTCTCTGGCTGTTCTGTTGTCAATACAGTTGCTGAGCTGCACTTGCATGTCTTCCTCTTATTTTATGATTATACTGCTGCATAAACAATCACCTCCCTCATCCCACCTCCCTGTTTCGTAAGACTTTTGAATATTGCAGAAATTTTGTTAGACTGCTAAATTAAATTTAATACATATTCGTTAAAAGTAAACTTGTGAAACAAATCAGTAATGTGTTAATAATTGTCATCTTTCAAAAAGATGCAGTAGTGACAACATATTAATGCTATCAGAGCTGTTTAGAGCACATCTCTAGAGTTATAGCGGGTATTTTCTTTGCCTTGTGATTGGTCATCTTTGATTTTGTGTTTGTCTGATTGTATGGTTAAATGTATATTCATATTTAATAGGTTATCTGCCTTTGTTACAGATCATAACTATTACATAAGAAAGGTCTGCTCTTTCTGGACTTCCTCTGGTTTTATTTTTTTGATAAAATCTTAATATGGCTTTGACATTCGGGAAAGAAATACCCACTGCACCATACTGACAAATGCGTTCCCACTGTGCTGCAAGTAGAGGTCAGCACGGGCTTTAAACTGAAGTCCAAACCCAGCCCGTACCCGAGATCGTTTGACCCGACCCAAACCCACCCGGCAGCCTACTGTTAAAGTTTAAGACCGAACCCGACCCAAACCTGAAATCCGTCATTGTTGAGATGTAGGCTACCTGTATTCTTGCTACCATAAGCCAAGACAGCTTTAAGACCTACACAGGACGTAACCACGTAACCACTATTTATTGGTTGAAACTACAATACCATATCCTACAAAGTTTAAAACATTTAAATAGACACATTAAAATAGACAATAGAAATTAAAATGTGTATGATTCAGAGCGCTTCCTTTCATACAGTTTGCACTTATTCATTTATCTCATTGTACAATGTTTTGAACATTTAAATACATAGTAGAAAATGTATTATGTAGTGTTTTATGCCGAGTTCAGACTGCACGATTTTAGCCCAGATTTTGGCTCGCCGACAGGTTTTGAGAAATCGCCGACAAATGCCCGAAATCACAGGCAAATCGGTGCTTGTTCACGCGAGTGACAATCACGCAGTGTGAAAGAGCAAAGACGCGATCTGAGAGAATCGCCGACGAGTCGCCGACGCCCGTGAGATATTTGGCATGCTAAATATCTGGACCTGTCGGCAATTCAAAATCCTGCTGTGTGAAAGTGTTCTGACTAAAAACTACATCGGCGATGACCGACAGCCAATGAGAGAGCAAGATACAGAGCAGCGGGGAGTTCCGGGAGGAGTTATAGACCAGAATATCAGTATTTTAACCCCCTGAGGTCGGCTGTATCGCCGGCGATACCAGCTCGCTTTTTTTTTATCAGTGTAAAAGAAACTCATAAATACTCTGTTGACTTTGATTTTCCATAGGAGTTTCATACATCAATCGATTCTGTTAAATGTGTATTATTTTTGTGTATACTCACAATAAAAACAAAGTGTTGTGCTTTTTGCCAAATAAAGAAAAATAAACACGAAGTGAGTTCTGCCTTCTCTCTGCCAGTGAAGTCCATTCTGAAACGCGTCCGAAAATGAACAATAACTCAGCGAATACTCATTCAAACAGGCATACAGACACACAGGCATGAAGCTTGAATTCTCTTCTTTTAAATGAAGTAGGGGTGGTGTGGCGCAATGGATAAGACACATGCCTTTGGTGTGAGAGACCCGGGTTTGAATCCACTGTGAGACACCAATGTGTCCCTGAGCAAGACACTTAACCCCTAGATGCTCCAGAGGCGGGCGACCTCTGACATATATAGCAATTGTAAGTCGCTTTGGATAAAAGCGTCAGCTAAATGTAAATGTAAGTAATTTATATATAAAAAAAAATATTCTCATCTTGTGAAATCTGTATTAAAAGAGAGCGATTCCAGTCGAGCTCATCTCAGCTCATTACGTTTTAATCGGCCCGGCCCACGGAGAGCGCGCGCTATTCAAACACAAATGACTGAGAAGATCCCATACAAACTGTGAACACCCACATCTGCTCGAGAAAACACATCAAATTTATTCCGATAAGTGTACTTGTCTACACTGTCTCGCAGCGCTGTGAGGAATAATAATAATGGAAAACGTACCTCAGAAGTGCTGGTATTTCGAGGAGCAACGGATGGAATACTGTAGTAAGTTTTTTTTCATTCTCAAGTAAATCGCGTTTCTGTGTGAATGAATGAACGGCAGAAATGCGCTGTTTACCACAACTCGCAAAAACACGGTTTAAATTTGAATTGCGTTTCTGTGTATGAATGAATGATCTGCTTTTAGCAAACTATTTTGCTATACTGAGTAAATATCGACTGAAATATGTTGAAATAAAATGTATTTGTATAAGCAACGTATTAAACTGCAAATTAACATTTATATTCCTTATAATAAAAACAAAAGACCTATGTTACAGACAAATGAAAGACAACATTTCGTTGATTAGTTTTGGATAGATTACACATTTTTACTGTAAAATATCTGCCACCTCAAATAAGCTTTTGTTTGCCAATTTTTGCTAATATGTTAAATATAGTATGTTTTGTCAATGTAGGCTATATTCGAAGTAATGAATCCTTAACTTTGAAATATGTATGATAAAATGTATACTTCAGTTTTTACAAAGAAAGATTACACTTCAATTGTTGTTGTAATTGTAACCTTTTTAATAAAAAAAATATATTTACAAGGTAGATGTAAACAAATTTTAAAAGGTAAATATAAGCATTTTCTTTAAATAATTTTTATTGTGTTTTATTATTGACAAATTTGGGGAGAGGATACATATTCCAAAACTGAAAATACAGTATGAGAATTAACTGCACAATTACTAGACATGTTTCCTTGGATATTAATCCGTGTATCATTCGTTCAGTCGTTTTTTGATTTAATATTGAAAGTAGAAAAATTAGAAAACAGTTCCTTTTTCGATTTTTCATTTTTTCCCAAAAAACGAAAAACAGGAATTCAGCTTTAGTTTTCGTTTTTCGTTCTGAGGTAGCAAAATTAATAAACAGCTTGATATTCGATTTCTACACATGGGCGGGAATGAAACGCCCCTTTCCTCTGATTTGTCAGCCGAAGATCAAACTGTCCCGTCATCAGTTCTTCCTCAGTTCTGCACTGCAGAATAAGAGTCCTCCGTTGTGCGGATTCTTAACGCGTTTATTGCAACTTTTTCATATGTTTTTCCATCAACCAGACTAACGAATGGCTCGACACAACCCGTACTGGGGAATAGACTAGACAGGGCTTTCTTCTGTGTAGACCTGAGTTCTCAAGTGCCAGGGGTTTGCTATTTTCCGAACTGTAAAGTCACGTTTTTTTAATTTTATTTTTTTATTATTTATCATGAACCACGCTGTGTTTTAATCCTAAGTGACTATATAATGCATTTTACTTAAAATAATCTAAATGTTGACTTTCAAAAGTAGGCGCGTCAGAAGGTTATTCACTCTATTTTGGTTCATTTTTGGTGTGCGCCAGAAAGATGTTCAAGGAGTTTGAGACGCAGCGCATCATGTTGTTTTCTTTATTTTTTAAAGGTCATTTGTAGTCATTTTGAATGTACACAAATAAAAATATAAATTTTACTGCTTCGAATGACAGAGTATTAAACGACAGAATATTAAGTTATTTCCCCTGCTGAGCAACAAATCCATCTCATGAAAGTGCGTATCTATAGCACGAATGATAATTCTCGTATAATTTACAAACCCCTTGGGTATAGGATTAGGGGTGAGGAGGGCGTGCATATTACACGCCATAAAGTGCGTATCATATACACGCGAAAACTGCGTACCATATTTACGCTAAAACTCGTTTTGGCGTATAAATGATACGAGATATTATCATTCGTGCTATAGATACGCACTTCCAAGTGATGGCGCTGGCGCATTGCTCGCTCACACAACATCTAGGCTATTATCAGTTCACTTCTGGCATTGCTAACTTGACATCGCAGCCTATTCATTATTAAAATAAAACACAGTCAACCAAATATATAAAAATTATTCTGCTTAATTGAATTGGTCTTTTGTACAATATAAAGGCTGTGCTGCACAGTCCTACTTGCTGTTATTCCAAACTCATTTCCCTTGCTGTGAACATGATGATTTAGCATATAGGCCCTACGTGTATATTGGGACTCGACTGAAGTATGAAGCCTTCTTTACATTACTAGTTAGCATCCAAATGTTACATTGCAAATATGGAAACCTTGGACCGAATGAGAGATGCGCGAAACCAATGTCCTTACAGTTTCAGTTTCAATAAAGGACATAATAGACAAGTTATTAGGTTAGGCTATATTTTTATTATACGGGCTACTTATTTTTCATTCTTGTTGTTTTCTGAATACCATTCATTTAAGGATTTGACATAGGCTACAGTAAGGGGAAGTAAAATACGCATAGACATATTAATAGTGTTTATAATGTTAATGTTGTATTTTATTTACGGTCTTTTACACTATTTCTGAATAGGCTAATAATAAAATGCGTTTGTTTCCCTCTCAACATGACCGTGCGCTGCGCGCAAGCGCACATCTTTGAGATATAAATTAATACATTTTAATAAAACACAAGGCCTACATAATAAAACTCAGAAGAGTATGTATTTTAATATCTCTGTTGTTCTCTGTTCTCCGGTTGTTAGATAGTCAGTCTGAATGACAGTTCATGCGTTTACGTTAAAATAGGCCTATTATATAGTCAATGCATTATTCTTTTCTTAGTGTATTAGTGTTAAAAATATTTAATTTACAACTAATTATATTGATTTATATCTTCATTTATTATTAAAAAAATAAAATAATTACTGGGTGAGGCGACCATGGTAGGCCTAACAGCCGTCATTTACCCTGCATACCCAGCTGATGCAAAGCGTAGGTGAATTTATATCTAGACAGAAGAAAGCCCTGTGTCTGGTTGTTTGATGAAAAAAAGATGAAATGTAGCCTAGTTGCAATAAACGCGTTAAGAATCTGCACAACGGAGGACTCTTATTCTGCAGTGCAGACCTGAGGAAAATCTTCGGCTGACAAATCAGAGGAAAGGGGCGTTTCATTCCCGTCCATGTGTAGAAATCGAATATTCAAGCTGTTTATTATTTTTTCTACCTCAGAACGAAAAATGAAAAATCAAGCTGAATTTTTGTTTTTTGTTTTTTTGGAAAAAATGAAAAATCGAAAAAGGAACTGTTTTCTCATTTTTATACTTTCAATATTAAATAAAAAACGACTGAACGAATGATACACGGATTGATATTATACAATTTGCAAGCAAAATTTGTGAAAAAAAAAAAAAAAAAAAAAAATTGACATGCTTCCAACTGTGAACCAATTTGGTAGAATATATATATATATATATTAGGGCTGGGGGAATTAACGCGTTAATCTTTGCGATTAATTTGAAATGTTTAACGCGTTAAAAAAAAATAACGCAATTGACGCAGCACTTTTTTTTTTTTGCCTCGTTTTAATGATTTCCTGTTGCGTCTGCTATTAAAAAGGCCGAAATATGCCGTCCCGCCCCTCCATGTTCGGCGGTCAGGTTTCATTCTCGGGCAGCTTTCATGAGCGGGTCTTTTCCGCTCGGTATGTGCGTCGCGCTCTGTGCTCCGCGCGCACGCGCGCGTGAGTGTGTGTGTGTCGGTCGGTCGGCGCGCTCTGTGCTCCGCGCGCGCGCGCGCGTGCGTGTGTGTGTGTCGGCTCGCTCTGTCGTTAATGGCCCAGCAGCGGCGAGCTCTCCGTTCCGTGTCCGTGTGTGTGTGTATGTGTGTGTGTGTGTGTGTGTGTGTGTGTCGGCGGCTCTGTCGTTAACGGCCCAAAGGCTTCAATCATGTACTAAGCACTGGAAAAGTAAAGTCCACTCAAGAATTTCTCTGTTGACTTCTGTTTGCTGAGCTGGTATAGCCATGCTGGGCAACAATGGTAAAATGACCTGCTCTGATCACATGCTCTGGTAATAATAGCTTTGTAGGACTATATTTTGTTTTAATAATTAATAAAATAATAATAATAATAATAATCTGTTAAATTGATTATGTTGATTGATTATTGAAAAAGAATAATATATTGATATATTGATGTTTAATATTTTAATATAGGGCTATTTTCTGTTCCCTTTTTTTCCTGTGTTGTTTAATTAGGTGATTCTAAGTTTAAATATTGATGATTACAAGCTTGGGGGAAGCGCAATTAATTGCAATTAATTACAGAAATTGTGCAATTAATTAGTTAATTTTTTTTAATCGATTCCCAGCCCTAATATATATATATATATATATTGCTCTTGCATTCTTTCTTGTGGCTATAGGTGACACACCTGAATGAATGGCTCATTAAGTATGCGGGCCCCATTGTCTCCTCAGGTGTGAACCACTACATAGGCATGATGCTGTTGAATTGTTGACGCCCCTTGCGCATATTGCCTTTACAAACAAAAAGTGTTTTACAAGATTTAAATCAATGTATTGTGTTATGTGAATGATAAGGGCAGGATGATTTTCACATCATTTTGAAGAAAAAACTCTAGGCAACGACATCAATTAGTCAAAAGTCTTATTGTCACATATTTAGTATGTGTTTTGTGGCCTTATTTCAGAAACTTTAGTTTTTAGTTTTTTCAATAACCATGCATAAACATAATTCTCTCAAAAATACAAACATGTACATGCTTTTTGCTCACATATTATGGTAGCCCTGTTTGTGCTAAATAGAGTGTAATTATACCTTTGCCATTAATATGTTTATAAGCAACTGAAAAAATCACAAATGTCAGGGCATGTCAGAACATCTCAAGGACCCCAAAAACCCCTCAGACCTCAGAGGGTTAATAGATATATTTAAAATTATATCAAACAGAAACAAAGCACAAACATTTGCTTGACCAGCTGCAACAGCAGCACATTGCAAAATTATTTATTTACCCCCAACTCTCTTTGCAGAACACACAGTCCTTGCTCCCCTTGTCTTCCCAGCCATTTCTTCATGCATAAATAATATGTTTTTCTTTTTCTCCTTTTCGCTGCAAATCAGTGCACAGACAATTTGGATCGCAAGCTTCTTGCAGGCTATAATTTTTTATAACAATTTCAGTCTTGCGCGAGAACTGCGGTCAGAGCCGGCTCTCCCTATAAGCGAACTAAGCGGCTGCTTAGGGCCCCGCCGCCACTAGGGGGCCCCCTAACTACAGATGGTACTCGCCGGTGTCGCTGCGGTTTAACAGTCAACCAACCGTGTAAAATCGTTGTCTTCCCTGGACTTGGAAATTTGACCGCAAAAATGAAATCGGGTGCAGAAAAAAGGAGAAAAAAATACCATTATAGTAGAGCTACTACTCTAACGAAATCCAAATTTTAAGAAGTTTTTACTGTAGAATTCTTTTTGTATGAATTTTTGAACTTGGCACATTACACAATGCACAAATAACCGCTTATTGCACCTTCAGCCCAATTCGCGGTGCTATTTCACGGCAGCCTCGGAGGGTGCGTTAAATTGGACATTATCCCATTATAGTAGAGCTGCTTCTCTAACGAAATCCAAATTTTAAGCAGTTTTTACTGTAGAATACTTTTTGTATGAATTTTTGAACTTGGCACATTACACGATGCACAAAGAGCGGCCTAATTGCATTTTCTGCACAATTCGCGGCGCTGTTTCTCTGCAACCAGAGAGTGCGTTAAAGTGGACATTATCCCATAGTAGAGGCACTATACTCCAACGAAATCCACATTTTAAGCAGTTTTAATTGTACAATTATTTTTGTATGAACTACATGTAATGTGCAACAATGCCTCTGTAAAATGTAAAAAGTGTTACCTAGAGTTTTTATTAGATTTATGTATTTATTTTATAACTAAACATTTTATATACACATTTGGCTAATGCTTGTTCGCTGAAGTAGTGTTTTTGTAGTTGGAATATATTAAAAATAAATACCAACTCAAACTAGAATCTTTTGCAGAATTTTTGATCTCTTTTATTACGGAAGCGTATTGCATTCACTTGAGAAAAAAAAAATTTTTCTCTGTTTTTCTGAATTAATGAGTTAATTATCTCAGAATTACGAGATAATTTTTCATGAAAAAAAGTTTTTGCTCTGTTTTTCGGAATTAATGACTTAATTATCTCAAAATTATGAGATAATGTTTTCTTGAAATAAAAATATTTGTTCTGTTTTTCTGAATTAATGACTTCATTATCTCAGAATTTGTGTAAGGGTTAGATTTTATACAGTTGCTGGTTTGCGGTGGCAATACTCACGGGAAAACGTACAAATTCTACGAGGTGGCTTATTCGTACGAATTCATACGAACTGACTCGTACGAATTACGTTCTAACGTAATTCGTATTTTTTGCAAAATAGATTTTTTGCAAAATCGTACATATTTTACGACTTGGCCAATTCGTATGAATTCATACGAATGACCTACCCCTGACCCCGCCCCTAAACCTACCCATCACGTGGGTTTAGACAAATCGTACAAATTGAGGTCGTACGAATTAGCCAACTTTTTATCATTGTACGAATTCGTACGAATTGGTCGTGAGATAGCGTTGATTATTCACTGCAAGGCAGGGCCCCAAAATTATCCTGCTTAGGGCCCCCAGATTTACAGAGCCGGCCCTGACTGCGGTCTACGCACGTGGGATTTTGCGCTATTTCCTTATCACTTCTCGCGTGTGTGTGGTTGTGAAACGTAGTTTGCTGACCAGATAGAAGTTGTCGGCGATTCTTCCTCCTGAAAGTCATGCAGTGTGAAACCTCCTGTCACCGATGCATCTTGCAGTGTGAGCACACCAGCAACTGAATGTTACCCCAGATAGTCACGCAGTGTGAAAAGAACAGTGACCCGACTACTTTGAAAATCGTGCAGTCTGAACTCGGCTTTAGTTGATAGCAGCGTACAACACATTCTTTGAGTTTCATGTCATTTATTTTATCACATCAGGTTTGAAACATTTAAATATACATATCAAATTGTAGAAAATGTTTATGATGCAGTAGGGGTGGGCGATATGGAAAAAATATCATATCACGATTTTTTTCAGGAAAATCACGATTAACGATTTTATCACGATTCTTTTTATGTTGGTTTATGTTACTATTTTGTGACTTAGCATTACAGCCAATCTAATGTCCATATTTTAGAAACAAAGCCTTAGGTAACAAAATAAAAAAATAAAAAAATGGCAGACAGGGGCAAAGATAAATATATTTGTCATTATTTTCTTTGTTATTAAATATTAAGATCAAAGATACACATTACACATACACAACTTAATATACAAATTAAATAGGCTAAACAGTGCTTTACGTTTTCAGCTACAGTAGGTGTATTTAACAGTAGCATTGAAGAAAGTAATTAAATGAACAAATATGAAAATAAAACAAAACAGACTTCACTGTATAAATTATACATTGATACTTATTAAAGCTACTATTAAAGTTATCAGTCAAGAGCAGTGAGTGATTTTCTCTTTGCATTTTGTTGTTTTATTCAAATTATCATAAATTCAAATTATCATAATTTACTCTCTCAAGTTGTTTTAAACTCGAATAAGTTTCTTTCTTCTGTTGAAAATAAAAGTTATTTGGAAGAATGTGGGTAACCAAACTGTTGATGTACCCCAGTGATTACCATAGTATATTTTTCTCCTATGGAAGTCAATGGGGACCAGCTATACTGTTTTGATAGCCACATTCTTCAAAATATTAATATTAGAAAAATATTAGAAACTATTAGAAGGAAATTAAAACAGGTTTGGAACAACATTAGAGTGCGTAAATGATGAGATAATTTTTATTTTTGGGTGAACTATCCCTTTAAGGACAAGCGGCAGCGTGTTTACTATTGCTACTGTCTCTTTAAGAGCTGCGCGCGACGCGTCTAATATACACGCATTTGACAAGCAGATTTTCTCTCAATTTTCTCAAGTTTGCTTTCACTTTAGACATAACCGACTTTGTTTATGTAAACCTTGTGTGTATTTAACAGTATTAGCACAATAAGACTCGAAAGATAACTTAGTCCAGTATCAAGGCGCTGATAGACAGGCTTTTAGTGCATGTGAGCTTCACATGTACTCGCTGAGAAACGCACACGTTAGAACAGCGCATCAGCACGCAAATTAAATGTTTAACCGACAAGGCATTAAAGCACATGCAAATATGAACTTTTGTGAACTGCAGTCCCGTTCCGCTGCGTTAACATTTTATGTGAATATACGTCGCCTTGTTCAGTATGTTGGGACAGAGGCGCCAGAACAGATATAATACACGATTCTACGATATTTCTTCAAAAGCAGATCGTGGAGACATTTTAATCGTCCACGATCAAAAATCGTCATATCGCACACCCCTATGATGCAGTATTTTATTGATAGAAGGCTACTTTTGACAAAGCTCTGATTTCTGAGACACAAATGCAGAACAGCTATTAGATTTGCGCTGTGCTCCGTTTACACTTATTTACATCACACACATTATTGTGTAGTAATTTTAGAGGTTTATGTATAATTTTGTGCTATCCCCTGGCTCATCTGTTATCAAGCAAACACGAGGAGTGACTGACGTGGGGTGCGGAAAACCATGATGAAACCTCTCAAGGGAAGACGTGGGCTGAAGCACTAGTCCGTCAGCTCATAGAGGGAATTATGTGTCCGCAATAGGAATCAGCTGCCCCCTGTATTAGTAAGAAAAGAGACAATCGCCTTTTCATCAATGCATTAATAGGGGGCCACCCATGTACCTTTTGGTCAATACAGGAGCAGCCATTTCGATAACAGATCTGAATACGGATCTGAATCTACCTACAACAGATGAAACTATGGAAGTTGAAGGAGTTGGAGGAGGTATCACAACATTTTGCAAAAGTAGACAAGTTCCACTGCAAATACATGAAGATGAAGTCTTATGGACATATTTCTGGGTGGGGCCGAATTCACAAGGAAGCCTCATGAACATTCTTCCATTGATGAACATGATCATATTCACTGACGGTCGTCAAATCGCTACAACAGCTGGGAAAATACCACACGAAGATTGCACATGTAATTTAAGTTCTGTTGGTAGATGACAAAACCAATCATCAGAGATTGGGGAAAAGATGGTGTGTGGGGTCTTCTGTGCAGTTTATATCCAGATGTTTGGGCTAAACACAAATTGGATTGTGGCAAAGCCAACATTGACCCCGTTGTTGAGGGACCGATACATGCCCCTCATAAACAATACCCTATCCGACCTGAAGAATCAGAATCAGAAAGAGCTTTATTGCCAAGTGTGCTTGCACCCACAAGGAATTTGTCTTGGTACTGAAGCTTCCAGTGCACATAAACAAATACAAATACAACTACAACAAGAAACATGGTAATACAAATTATAAGAATAAAATATATATATATATTACAAAAAAAAAATAGTATAAAAGTAAACAAGTAGGGTCACAGTTGGGTTTAGTCCGAATAAACATTTACTGATTATGAACATATTTACAGTATTTTGAGTAGTATGAATAATATAAATATAAATATAAATATAAATATCAGCTGAGTTAGAGAATATTGCACTAGACAGTGGGAGTATTGCACTTACAGGCATATGCCTTGGGGGGCATGTTAAGTGTTCAGAAGGGAAATGGCCTGTGGAAAGAAACTGTTCCTGTGCCTGGATGTTCTTGTGGCCAGTGATCTGTGTCGCCGTCCTGATGGTAACAGTTCGAACAGGGGGTGTCCAGGGTGAGTGGAGTCTGTGATGATTTTACCTGCTCTCTTCCTCACTCTGGAAGAGTACAGGTCCTGGAGGGTTGGCAGGGGGGCACCAATAATCCTCTCTGCAGTCCGGACTGTCCGTTGTAGTCTCCTGATGTCCGATTTGGTAGCTGAACCAAACCAGACAGTGATGGAAGTGCTTAAAACAGACTCAATGACGGCTGAGTAGAACTGGATCAGCAGCTCCTGTGGCAGATTGAACTTCTTCAGCTGGCAAAGGAAGTACAGTCTCTGCTGGGCCTTTTTCACAATAGAGTCAATGTGATTTGCCCACTTCCGGTCCTGAGAGATGGTAGAGCCCAGGAACCTGAATGACTCCACTGCTTCCACAGTGCTGTTCATGATGGTGAGAGGGGGAGTGCTGGGGTACAGTCATTAGTGTACAGGGAGAAGAGCAGTGGGGAGAGAACGCACCCTTCGGGGGCGCCAGTGCTGATGGTGAGGGTCCTGGATGTGAGCTTCCCCAGTCTCACTCGCTGCTGCCGGTCCGTCAGGAAGCTGGAGATCCACTGACAGATTGAGGATGGCATGGAGAGCTGAGTCAGTTTGGCTGTGAGAAGATCAGGGATGATGGTATTGAAGGCCGAACTGAAGTCCACAAATAAGATCCGTGCATAAGTCCCAGGTCTGTCAAGATGTTGCAGGATATAGTGCAGTCTCATGTTGACTGCATCATCCACAGACCTGTTTGCTCTGTAAGCAAACTGAAAGGGATCCAGCAGGGGTCCAGTGATGTCCTTCAGATAGGCCAACACCAGTCTTTCAAACGACTTCATGACCACAGACGTGAGAGCGACAGGTCTGTAGTCATTAAGTCCAGTGATTTTATTTTTTTTGGGAACCGGAATGATAGTGGAGCATTTGAAGCAGCAGGGAACTTCACACTGCTCCAATGATCTGTTGAAGATCTGCGTGAAGACTGGGGCCAGTTGGTCAGTGCAGGCTTTTAGACAAGCAGATGAGATGCCGTCTGGGCCTGAAGCTTTCCTAGTCTTCTGTTTTTTGAAGACTCGGCTCACGTCCTCCACACAGACCTTAAGCTCAGGTTGGATGGCAGAAGGGGGAGGAGAGGGGTTGCAGGAGGTGATGGTGGATGTGTGAAGTGCACATCAGAGCGGGTGTGAGGTGTGAGTCTGGGCTTCTCAAACCTGCAATAGAATGCATTGAGAGTGTCAGCCAGTTGTTGATTCTCCACAGATCGGGGGGATGGTGATTTGTAGTTGGTGATGTTCCTCAGGCCTCTCCAGACTGATGCCGGGTCGTTGGCTGAAAACTGTTTTTTCAGCTTTTCAGAGTAGCTTCTTTTAGCAACTCTGATCTCCTTTGTCAGTCTGTTTCTGGCCTGGTTATACAAGATTTTATCCCCACTTCTGTAAGCATCCTCTTTGGCATGACGAAGCTGTTTGAGTTTCCCAGTAAACCATGGTTCTCTTACGAGAGGTTCTCTCGTACTTGCGTAAGATATCTTACGCTAGGGGAAAACCTCTTTTCCTCGAGATATTGAAGCCAAAAATTATCCTTAATTTTGCAATAATGTAAAACGCATTGCGGCAGCATGCAGACATGGGCGAGACAGCTCGCGCGCCCATAGGCTGCTCTGCGGCAACTGCATCAGCCTATCGATAGAGGCCCCTCATGACGTCAGAACCAATGAGGGTGCTTCGCGCCCAATACGTCATGTCCCGCCGAAAGCGGGTGGGGCTAGGGCTATAAATACGGCCCCGAGAGGCTGGTTTGGTCAGTTTTTTATCTCTTCAGCGAGCTACGCATCGCTGGATCCTGAGAGGAAGCCGTGCCGTCTGACTCAAGCACCCAGCGGGATTTATCTGCATCTGAAGCTGCCGGTCGACAACTCGCCGCCTTCAGTCGCCGTTCCTGCTGACGCTTTCCGGTGTACATATCCTTTTCTCTGTTACTGTGTTTTGTGTATGTGTGTGTGTGTTCGCCGCCGCGACACACACTCTCATTTCCCCCCCAACCCGCAAAGCTCGCCGGTGCGCCCGCTTGCCTTGCCTGCTTGGAGGATGATACCTGCTCTCCCTCTGTTCGAGCCGCGCAAACCGCGCCGTTCACAGGGGATGTCAGGAGCGGACGGTCACAGGGCTAGCTTTCTCTCTCCCTCTGTTCGAGCCGCGCAAAATGCGCCGTTCACAGGGGAGGCTGGAAGCGGACGGTCGGGGTTAGTTTTTCTTTACGTACAAGAAAGCTACCCTGCCTCTGCGCCCCATTCACGCATCAATCACCAGCGAAAGGAGAAAATAGTGTTTTAGTCCCGCCGAGGCTGGACTGACCTGAATTTTCTCACACATTTCTCAGTTCCCTGATCAGGCGAGCAAACGCCGAAGAAAACATGTTGACGCTCTTATATTCTCGTGCATCTGAAAGCCTTTGTGTTCCCCCCTGTGGCTCAGTGGCGGAATCTTTGGTTTTTCACACGAGAGACCGGTGTTCGAATCTCGGTCTAACGGCAGATTAATTATGCCTCCAATGCTTCGCTCTGTCAGTTCCCTAACGGTGTTTGGGTGCAGGCGAGCGGGTTGTACAACGCGCTCGTTGGCTGCAAAATGCACATCTGCAGTCTGCAGCCAACGAGCGCGTTGTACAACCCGCTCGCCTGCACCCAAACACCGTTTCTATGGTTCCCGTGCGTCACTGGCGAAAGGAGAAAAGAGTGATAATGTCCCGCTGCGGCCGGGCCGAATTCTATTTCTCACACATTTCTCATTCCCCTCTGAAGTTCAGGCGACTGGAAATGTCATACTGCAGTGAGCGAGCCTGTTGTAATGCACGCACGCCTGCAAACAAACGCCAGCATGTTGACGCTCTCTGTTTCTATGGCAACTTCTCGCTCGTTCAGTTCCAGTAAATGCGACTGTTCCAGTGTATTCTGCAGTAAACAAGTCGGTGACACAGCCCGCTTGCCTGCACACAAACGCCGCTTTACGGCTACCCAGATAAATCCCATAGAGTGTATTTTCTGGTGTTCCGGCCACGGCCGATGGTGTTATGAGTGTAGACAAAATGCCCACTGCCCAGTGCTCATTCCTACACAGAAACACAGGTTTCTCTGATAATACTCGCGCTATATAAATGCCTTTGTGTCTTCCCCTGTGGCCCAGTGGCAGATTCTCAGGTTTTCACGCGAGAGACCCGTGTTAGATCCCAGGTCTACCGGCAAAAAAAAAAAAAAAAAAAAATGTTTTTGCCGTCAATGCTCGCTCTGTCAGTTCCCTGAAAAGGCGACTGCAGATGTGTATTTTTGCAGCCAACGAGCGCATTGTACAACCCGCTCGCCTGCACCCAAGCACCGTTTCTATGGTTTCCGTGCGTCACTACCTCCATTCTCACACATTTCTCTGGAAATGTCAATATTGCAGTGGACGAGCCTATTGTAATACACGCACACCTGCAAACAAACGCCAGCATGTTGACGTTCTCTGTTTCTATGGCAACTTCTCGCTCGTTCAGTTCCAGTAAATGCGACTGTTCCAGTCTATTCTGCAGTAAACAAGTCGGCGACACAGCCCGCTTGCCTGCACACAAACGCTGCTTTACGGCTACCCAGATAAATCCCATAGAGTGTATTTTCTGGTGTTCCGGCCACGGCCGATGGTGTTATGAGTGTAGACAAAATGCCCACTGCCCAGTGCTCATTCCTACACAGAAACACAGCCCGTCGCACAGGGCTCGCGCACATGAAATCGACCCAGATCGATTGCGCATTAAATGTGGTAAATGTGCCCACTGCCCAGTGCCCACAAACACTACGTTCTGCATGTCTCAAGGTTTCTGTAAAACGAAACCAACATGCATTCGCTCTGCTCAGGCAGACAATGCTCTCAGTGTTGTAAATGTGCCCGCCATCCCACGCCCACATTCACACATAGACATGACAGGTCTTACGAGACTCGCTCAGCCCTCCCCCTCTCGGTTGACCACCGCAGAGGAGTCGAGCGCGGGCAATCTGCCCGCTGTTATCAGTGCGCCCCCTGCCTCAAATGTCATAAGCGCGACGCTTATGTTGCAGCACACTGAAGCCCCTCTGTCGCTGAGCGACCAGAGCGCGCTTCGCATTCAACCCCTAGCCATTCGTGCAAACGCATGGGCAAGGCTACCGGGGGTTTCGAAGTGGGTGCTAGACATTATAGAAAGAGGCTATTCGCTACAGTTCGGTCGACGCCCGCAACGCAAAGCGGCGCGAATCGATACTACGGTGAAAAAGGAAGTAGCACACCTACTTCGGGCCGAAATAGCGAAGTTACTGAGCAAAGGGGCTATAGAACCCCTATCACAAGCACAGAGCGAAGGGGGCATGTACAGCAGATATTTTCTGGTACCCAAAAAAGACGGGGGTCTCAGACCCATTTTAGATCTAAGACGACTAAACAAAGCACTTCTGAAACGACGGTTCAGAATGCTCACGACCAAGAAAATCCTCTCGCAAATTTGCCAAGGGGACTGGTTCATGTCGATAGATCTGAAAGACGCTTATTTTCAAATACAAATAGCGTCACGTCACAGGCGATTTTTGAGATTCGCCTTCGAGGGCCAGGCATATCAGTACACAGTCCTGCCATTTGGCCTATCTCTGGCACCTCGCGTATTCACGATGTGCATGGATGCAGCGCTCGCACCCCTCAGGCTCCGAGGCATACGAGTGCTGAATTATTTGGACGATTGGCTGGTTCTAGCTCGATCACAGTCGGAGCTCATAGAACACAGGACCATATTATTCGATCACCTCGAGAATTTAGGTCTCACAGTCAATTGGGCAAAGAGTTCACTGTCTCCCAGTCAGAAAATATATTTTCTGGGCACAGATCTGGACTCGCTGTCTATGACTAAGGTGGTGTCTACGGACGCCTCAACCTCGGGATGGGGAGCGCTGCTCGAGGGCAGACCGTTATTCGGCCAGTGGTCGGAACGGGAAAAGCTTCTGCATATAAACTGCCTGGAAATGATGGCAGTCGACAACGCGCTGAGGCGCTTTTGTCCCCAGATAAAAAGACACCACGTCTTGGTCCATTCGGACAACATGTCAGTGGTGGCTTATATAAATCACCAAGGAGGTATCAGATCCAGAATCCTTCACAGGCTGACGGAACGCCTCCTGGTCTGGGCTCAGCACAATCTGCGCTCGCTCAGGGCAGCGCATGTGCCCGGCCATCTGAATGTGGGACCAGACAGACTGTCCAGAAACAATCTGCCGGCAGGAGAATGGTCTTTACATCCACAGACAGTCAAAATGCTATGGAGGACATTTGGCAGAGCGAAAATAGACCTATTTGCGTCTCAAGAGAACGCTCATTGTCAGGAATTCTTCTCCAAGAGCAGGGATGCGCTGGCTCACGTCTGGCCCCGCTGCCCGCTCTATGCGTTTCCCCCTGTCACGCTCCTACCCCAGGTGTTAGAGAGAATCAGGGAGAGCGGATGCCCAGTGCTACTCGTCGCCCCATTTTGGACAAACCAAGTCTGGTTTCCAGTCCTGATGCAGCTGACAAGTACCGCCCCGTGGCCGATACCGGTGAGGAGGGATCTCCTCTCGCAGGCAAACGGCTCGATCTGGCATCCTCACCCGGAGCTTTGGTCCCTACATGTGTGGGCCATCAACGGGTACCCGTTAACCTCCCAGCGGGAGTGTTAAACACGATCACACAGGCTAGAGCTCCATCTACGAGGCGGCTCTATTCCTCAAAATGGTCTGTGTTTACTAGCTGGTGCACAGCGAGTGGCACTTCACCCTCACGCTGTGGAGTGCCAGAGGTTCTCTCCTTTTTACAAGAGCTTCTGGATAAGGGCAGAACCCCATCCACGCTCAAAGTTTATGTGGCGGCCATAGCAGCGTTCGCTGAACCACCGCTTGGCCAGTCATTAGGAAGGAACGATCTGGTCATCCGCTTCCTTGGAGGAGCTAAGAGGCTGAACCCTCCCAGACCACCCTCAGTTACCGTTTGGGATCTTTCCACGGTTCTGGAAGCCATGAAAGGTGCCCCATTCGAGCCAATACAGTCAATAGACCTGAAACTCTTGTCTTTCAAAACAGTGTTTCATCTGGCTCTCGCTTCAGTGAAGCGCATAGGGGATTTGCAAGCGCTCTCAGTGAGCGCAACGTGTATGGAGTTTGGACCGAATGACTCGAGAGTCATACTCAAACCAAAGCACGGATATGTTCCTAAATCCCTCAACACACCGTTTAGGGCACAGGTTATCTCCCTGTCGGCCCTGCCGGTATCTGAGGAGGAAGGGGACGCAGGCTTCCTTTGCCCGGTCAGGGCGTTAAGAGCATATGTGTCTCGCTCATCTGTTTTCAGACAGACGGAGCAGCTCTTTGTTTTGTTCAGCGGACGTTCTAAGGGACTAGCTGCGTCAAAACAGAGTCTATCCAGATGGATAGTTGATGCTATAGCGCTAGCTTACACATCCAAGGGCCTGCAATGCCCGATAGGTGTCAAAGCGCACTCCACAAGAGGCATGGCCTCGTCGTGGGCTTGGTCCAGTGGGATTGCCTTGCAAGATATCTGTATGGCGGCAGGCTGGGCCTCCCGTCTACATTTATAAGGTTTTATAACCTCGAGGTTCCCGCTTTACAAGCTAGGTTGCTCTCGGTCAAAATTTTCAGTATTGCCCGCCCGAATCCTATCGGCTCAGGATGCTGAAACCGCCAGAGCGTCGATCACTGATCGTATATATACTTCTGTGGGCAGTGCGTAAGTCCCCCATATATCTATCAGTCCAGGCCGTGTTCGCCTGGCTGTGTGGAACACTTGATATAATATGCTCTTATCAGAGCTCTATATTACAGGAATGATGCTATTCTAGCCCCTCTTCCCGGATTCTCTGTGAGTCCCTTGTGATTAGGCACTATATGAGCCCCGGGCACCTGCCCTTGGGACTTTAGTGTTATGTCTCAAGCACGCACGGCGTTTTACACTGTGTTCCCCTAGCGTAAGATATCTTACGCAAGTACGAGAGAACCTCTCGTAAGAGAACGTACTCGGTTACTAACGTAACCTCGGTTCTCTCTAGAAGAGGGAACGAGTACTTGCGTATCTTGCCGTGCATGCGTCATGTTCTGATTCGCTTCAGCGATGAAAAAACTGACCAAACCAGTCTCTCAGGGCCGTATTTATAGCCCTAGCCCCACCCGCTTTCGGCGGGACATGACGTATTGGGCGCGAAGCACCCTCATTGGTTCTGACGTCATGAGGGGCCTCTATCGATAGGCTGATGCAGTTGCCGCAGAGCAGCCTATGGGCGCGCGAGCTGTCTCGCCCATGTCTGCATGCTGCCGCAATGCGTTTTACATTATTGCAAAATTAAGGATAATTTTTGGCTTCAATATCTCGAGGAAAAGAGGTTTTCCCCTAGTGTAAGATATCTTACGCAAGTACTCGTTCCCTCTTCTAGAGAGAACCGAGGTTACGTTAGTAACCGAGTACGTTTATCATTAGTGAATGAAAAGAATGTCCTGGTAGGAATGCATGTATCCTCACAGAAACTGATATATGATGTTACAGTATCTGTGAGCTCATCCAGATCGGTGGCTGCAGCTTCAAAAACAGTCCAATCAGTGCAATCGAAGCAGGCCTGTAGATCCTGCTCTGCTTCGTTGGTCCATTTTTTTACAGTCCTTATTACAGGTTTAGCTGATTTCAGTTTCTGCCTGTAGGTCGGTATAAGATGAACCAAACAGTGATCAGAGAGCCCCAAAGCTGCCCGTGGGACGGAGTGATACGCATTCTTTATCGTGGTGTAACAGTGGTCCAATATATTACTGTCTCTGGTAGGACATGTAACATGCTGTCTGTATTTTGGCAGTTCACGGGAGAGATTTGCTTTGTTAAAATCCCCAAGAATGATTAAAAGAGAGTCTGGGTACCTTTGTTCCATTTCAGCTATATGTTCAGCCAGCTGTTGTAGCGCCGCGCTCACACACGCGTCTGGAGGAATGTAAACATTCGCGAGAATGAATGAGGAAAACTCCCGCGGCGAGTAGAAAGGTTTACAGTTTATGAAATGCGCCTCTAAATTAGGAGAGCACATCTTCTTCAGTGTTGTTACATCTGAACACCAACTTTCGTTAATGTAGAAACACAATCCACCACCTCTCGTTTTCCCCGTTAGTTCCGCGATGCGATCCGGAGTTTAACCCCCGGTTTAGCTTCCCGCGTTTGCGTCTGACCGCGCGTTTGAACAACACCGCTGCCCCTCCGACGAGAATGTCCAGTAAAACGTCTGAGAAATCAAAATCTGTAAAAAAGTTGTCTGGTGTGTGTTTCCTAATGTCCAGTAGATTGTCTTTGGTGAAACTGATAGGAAAAGAATGACTAAACGCAGAACAAACCAACAAAAACAACACAATAACTGGAGAGCTCCACACCGAGGCAGCCATCCGCGGTGCCATCTTGTAGATCAGCAAGACAATTTTGCTAATACCTCTTTAGTTGGTTACCTACTGCTCACTCATACAAAAAAAGTGTAGTTTATTTAGCCACATCCGTACAACTTGCCAGTCTAACCCTAAGGTCTTCAAATGACGTGCCTACTGCTCCATTCATATATGCGCCTTTAGTTTGACCTATCCTGGACACAGATCTGCTGTAGCACCAGCCTCCTCATACTCAACTGGTCATAATGATTTCAGGAGAGTCCAGACTAAATCAAATACAACATTTTATTTGTCAGGTAAAAATTGTATCATGCCAATTACACAAGTAAATGATTAAAAGCCAATTCAGAAATAATAACTGCATGACATCACTTGCTCAAATATTACTCCAAGTGTAAGAAATGCATTCCTGACAGAGACACGCAGTGGTGTGTGAGTGTGGAAGACACTGACACAGCACTGCATGGGGGTTTTCCTTGTTACAGGTTCCCAAAGACTGCTCTGCCACTTACTATTATATACCCAGACCAGAACAAAAGGGTTATACAAATATTTATTTTTAGAATTGTTTTGGGTCAATTCATGTACCCCAGGGGGTAACACCTGGTGTTGGGGGAGAGGGGAGATCTTGAAGAGACACCACCCAAAGAGGAGAACCGAATTCTCCTAAGCTTTCAATCTTTCTCATAATACCAATGACTGCAATGAAATTAAGACAATTTTACCAGTCGCACTGAGGCATTTAAAATGATACCAAACATGAAAAGGAAAAACAATAGATTCACAAGATACATCATATCGTCGCTGTCGGGCGGAAACCTCGTAAGTCCAAATTTGGTCTATTTCATATTTTTTCACAAATCGATGCTATTGGTCAGTCCCCACGTGGTTCTGTTATTTTTACAAATTATTAACCAATCTAAAGTGTTGAAAATAGCTTGAGAGCAAATCTCTTAACTCCATTGGACACTTCCACTGTCTGAGAATCCTCGTAACTCCACCTCTTCTTCACTCCGCGGCGGGAGCCTCCGCGTCATTTTGTCTCCTCAGGATTGAAAGTCGCACTTGCAACGATTAAGAAATCCTCGTCGAGCAACACGTAAAGCAAGCCTTAACTCTGATTTTATCTGTGGTAAACTATGATATCAGTTATTTATGTATTTTAAATGTCTACTTATTAGGCTACTAGGCTTATAATTACTAGGCTTATTATTCGTGTGCATTGAAGTTTTAAAATGTATCTAATATAATACTTGAATTGAATTAAATGTTTTGGATACCAGCATTAAATTATTGTTTTTATTATTATTTTACTGACTCGAAGTTGGCATTGTGCATGTAAAATACCCCAAGTAGCAGGTTTTATTTATGGGAGAAAAAAGGTCTGTCTACTGGCGCCAAGTAAGCCTATCTTTGCATAACGAGTGAAAATAGTTAGGTTAGATACATTCGAGTAGGCCTGTTTTGTTAAAAATCGATAGCTGTAATACTTCGGTGCAGTAGGAAGCCTGTGAGCCACGAAGGTAAGTTTGCGTGCAGATTAGGCTAATTTCCACCTATTAGACAGCCTAACGTTAGTGAGCTCATCGTTTTTTGTTCTGCTTCACATATATCTCTAAAACCTTTAAAATGGAGTTTAGGAAGATGTATGTTACCACAGTCGTTAGCTTTGGTTAACTATTGAAGCCTTTTCTCTTGTCAAAAGGCTCAACGCGACCACAGACTTTGTTTGCGTGCAGATTAATTTCCGCCTATTTTAGACAGTTTAGTATTTTGGTATTGCAACACTCATATCTCTTAAACGTTAAAAATGGAGTTTAGGAAGATGTATGCAGTGATGGGAAAAACGGCGTTATAAATAAACGGCGTTACTAACGGCGTTATTTTTGTCAGTAACGAGTTATCAAACTAATTACTGTTTCCTCCGTTACAACGCCGTTGCCGTTACTGTCAATAAAAATGCGGCGTTACTATAATTGAGCTCACTGAAGCGGTTTTCATCCGAGTAGGCTCTCTGTGTGTGTGTGTTTATGAGGCGCCGGACTGGACAAAAGCGAGGCGAATGCCGCGAGCCAGCGCGCTCGACAGTCCGCGAGAGAGACCGAGTGTGTCTGAGAACACGCTCGACAGTCCGCGAGAGAGACCGAGTGTGTCCGAGAACGCGCTCGACAGTGCGCCAGAGAGACCGAGTGTGTCCGAGAACGCGCTCGACAGTGCGCGAGAGAGACCGAGTGTGTCCGAGCAACGAGCATAAATACTTTATTTATAAATAAATTACACATTTCAGCATTTGAATAATCTCTGTAGCATATTGGTATCATATGCAATGTTTTAATTAGTTTATATAGCCTAACATAAACTCCAAAATAACCTGCAGGGAACGTTCAAACATGGCTATTTGTTTGACCGGTTGTTGTGCGGCAAACACGACTAATTTGGCTAAAATAACCTCTGATGATGACATTTTCTGTAGGTTATAAAAATAAAGCCCCAAAAGATTATATTTTATTATTATTATTTATGTTGGTACATTGTTCAGTATTATATTGAGAGCACTTTTTGTTAAACTTAATATTGTGAGGAAGAAAATACTTCAAGTAGGCTATACAGAATGTCTACCAGTTGTAAAGGTGTGTGAGTTTTATCATTTTAATGATATGCACTAGTGTATGTGTATGTAGGCTATATTTTCTATTACTATTTATTTATTTTTGGTACATTTCTTAAGAAGCATGTTCTTAATTCATTTAACATTTCATATTGGGGGTATCCAAGAAATTTCTTATATTTAAACTTTTTTTTTTTTTTTTAAGTAACGCAATAGTTACTTTCCCTGGTAATTAGTTACTTTTGTAATGATGAAATTCAGTTACTAACGCAGTTACTTTTTGTGAGAAGTAACTAGTAACTATAACTAATTACTTTTTTAAAGTAACTTACCCAACACTGGATGTATGTAACCACAATCATTAGATTTGAATAGCTCTTAACACTAGAAGTCCCAGAGAGCAGCCATTTGGCTTTTCTACCTATAAAACCCGCAGGACAGCCGATGGGCTGGAAGGCTTTAGGCTAATATCCTTGATCAGCTGTGAACAGTTGCTTTTGTTATGTAAACAATGTGGGGCCATGCTGAGCCACTTCAAGGAAACTTGTGTTTCACTTTGCCATCTTAGGGAGAAATCAACACACATGTTTTTTTTTTGTTTTTTTTTTGCTGAGATTTATTGATTAAAACAGTACAAAATAAAATAAAAAAGAAACCAACCATTTGTACACATTTACAAATAATATTAAAAAGTGAATGAGTACATTCCAGCAATCACTCACAATCCTGGCACCTTTAAACCTTTAAAATGGAGTTTAGGAAGATGTATGTTACCACAGTCGTTAGCTTTGGTTAACTATTGAAGCCTTTTCTCTTGTCAAAAGGCTCAACGCGATCACCGACTTTGTTTGCGTGCAGATTAATTTCCGCCTATTTTAGACAGTTTAGTATTTTTTTATTGCAACACTCATATCTCTTAAACGTTAAAAATGGAGTTTAGGAAGATGTATGTAACCACAATCATTAGATTTGAATAGCTTTGAATAGATTTAGAAATGACGGTGAAAGATAGCGTGAGAAACCTTGGGGTAATAATTGACTCATCTCTAAGCTTTGATAAACAGATAAATTCTGGTGTAAAGAACAGTTTTTATCAGCTTAGATTGATTTCTAAGATAAAACCCCTTCTCAGTTATAAAGACTTGGAGATTGTTATTCATGCTTTTATTACTTCTAGACTGGACTACTGCAATTCTCTTTATGCAGGGATCCCCCAGCGTCAACTATGTCGTCTGCAGTTGGTACAAAATGCCGCAGCAAGATTTCTGACTGGCACTAAAAAAAGGGACCACATTACTCCAGTACTATCTTATCTTCACTGGCTGCCGGTTCAGTACAGGATTGAATATAATATTTTATTAATGGTTTTTAAAGCATTGCACAACAGGTCCCCAAAATACATTGTGGATCTTTTAGACTCTTACACAACAGGCAGGACACTAAGATCCACGAACCAATCTTTGCTGGCGGTCCCCTTTTCTAAAAAGAAGTCAAAGGGTGACCGAGCTTTTTCAGTTGTGGCTCCTAAGTTGTGGAACAGCCTCCCCCTTCATATCCGGTTAGCTCAATCAATAGAAATATTTAAGTCGCAGCTAAAAACTTACCTTTTTAATTTAGCCTTTAGTTAAGGGTGGTGTACACTGTAGGTATACACTTTTATTTAGTTTTATTTCTTCATACACACTGATCTCATTATGCTGGTGGGTGAGGGAGATGTTTAAGAGTGTGAAATATGCCTTCATCCAATAGGCTTGATATGTTCTGTTTTTATATATGTATGTCTTTTTACTGTAACTGTGAAGCACTTTGGGCAACAACGTTGCGGGTAAACGTGCTATATAAATAAATAGAAGTTGAAGTTGAAGCTCTTAAAGCCTTATCTCTTGTCAAAAGGCTCAACGTGACTGCAGACTTTGATGAACACTGCTGGCAGCAGCGACGTCTGTGTCCGTACCATTCTAAACAATGACAGCGTAACCTCGTATCTCCCTGCTCCCAAGTAATAAATCTCGTATCTCCGATTAACCCTCTGAGGTCGAGAAACGCGCCGACGCGTTTTGCTGGATTTTTTTCACATAGCAGCAACATAAACTTAAATTACTCCGTCATTTATGGTTATACAGAAAAAAGAAATATAAAAAATAATCTGTGATATTTCTACTTTTGTATGTGTCCACTTACAATCAAATCAAAACATTGTGCTTTTGTAAAATAAAGAAAATAAACAGGGTGTGCGTTCTGCCTCTCCGTCGCGGTGAACTTTTTTTTCTTGAGCACGTCTATAAACTGAAACAAAACTCAGCGAATACTTCTCACACATTTATGAGCCATATACCTTTTTACACATTTAAGTGTGTGCTTTTAAATGATCGGATTCAAACTGAAAACAAATATTCTCTGTTTAAGTAATTTGTATAAAACCAACAGGATGTCCAGTATCTCAAACGCTTGCTAATTACTTTTTAATTCGACACGCCCACTCGCGCAAAAGAGATTCACATGCAAATCTCCACATGGAACGCGAACGCCCTCGTTACCTCAAACACAAAACACCAAAAAACTTCACAAGTCTCTGCTTTTCGTCGAGTTTGGAAGACACGTCTGAGCTTACATTGGATTTACCTAAGAAGAAGAAGAACGCGACAAGTAAGATGTAAGGTAAGAAATTCTTACTTATTAGTTTATGGTATTGTTGCATAAACTTCACATTGCAGTTGAACTGTTGCTAGATATATGGTGAATATTATACTATTTAGACCCGTGTTTCCTGTTAAATACTGTTTGTGGATATCTGCTCAAACATAGATATGTATAACCATAATGTTTAATATTTTGGAGCGCGATGGCGTTTGAATGTATCATATTTTGGAGCGCGCTGTGGGTTTTAATGTATCATATTTTGGAGCGCGATTGCGTTTGAAAGGAAAAATGCACCAAACATTAGGCTTTATGTTTTTACTATTATCTCATTTCATATCATCATAACGAATGGAAACATTTGAAGTAACATATGATAATCAATATATTTTTCTCTAGCGTAGTTGTTCTTGAAATCTTTTGGAAGATTTAATTTATTGTTATTATTATTTTATGCAGCACTGCGTAGCCTATGCCTACGGCACAACAAACCTGGTGTTCATTATATATTGTTGGAAACGTGTGTGTGTGTGTGTGTGTGTGTGTGTGTGTATTCTGTGAATTTTAAAAAGAAATTTTAACCAGAAAAATCTAAAATCTATTCCCAAAATCGTGCAGCCCTATAGTTTCTCTTGATATCAGTATGTTCACAGTTTTTTCTTTTTTTTTTTTCTTTCAGGTACCAGATGCAACTGGAGTCCTGCTGACTTCAACATTCACATGAGTCTCTGCACATGAACATGTAAAGTGAAAATCAAACAGCTTGGAAATGAAAGGTATGTACAATGTTTTTAGGAATGGCACAAAGGTCTCTGTCTTTGGATCATTGTTTTCAATGTGCTCTTTTGTCATTTGTATTTTTGGATTGTGTTGTGTTGTAAATAAATCCAAACAAACTAAAAGCCATTCTTTTTTAAATCTCCTCATTCTTTGTGCAAGGTTGCTCTGAATGACAGGGCCTGATCACTCCTAATAGGGCAGTTAGGGGAGTGTCTTTGTCTTTCTCAGGTGTTAAAGCCTTACATATTCATGAGATGATCACACCTCTTCGCATATGGCTTTGTCACACAAAACACGTCTTAGAAATTTTAAATCAATATATTGTCTTATCTGAATGAGCAGTCAGGGTGATTTTCACATAGTTTTGGAGCAAATATTCTTGGCTATGTCATACAATTTCCAAAAGTCTTGTGAAGAAATAATCAGTATGGGTTTCATGGCCTTATTTCAGAAAGAATTTTTTTTTTTGTATTTTCACAAACCACGCATAAATGTCATTATCTCAAAACTACAAACTTTTACATACATGCTGCTGATAAATTATTGTAGCAGAGTTTGTGCTGAATACAGTGTAATTAGACTTTAGCCATGAAAATGTCACTAGTAACAGAAAAAAACACAAATGTCAGAGCATGTCAGAACACCTCCAGAGCCCAGAAAACAGCTCAGACCTCAGAGGGTTAAACATGATTTTGGGGAAATGTTGTGTTAAAGGAACACTTCGACTTTTTGGTACTTTAGCTTATTCACCGTATCCCCCAGAGTTAGATAAGACCATAAATACCTTTTTCATCTCCGTGCGTGCTTCAAGTCTGTTTGACGCACCCACCGCTAGCCTAGCTTAGCACAAAGACTGGATGTAAATGGCTACAACTAGCATACTAATCCCAATAAGTGACAAAATAACGCCAACATTTTCCTATTTACATGTTGTGATTTGTATAGTCACTGTAACTACTCGCTGGTTATTAAACAGTCCACGCTTCCAAAGTACTGATGTCCATTTTTTGTTTATTGAAGAGACACCGTGAAAACTAGACACAAGAGGAAAACAAACCATAATTTGCACACAACACCACTACGGACACAAAACCAAACATAATATACAAAATATTAACAGTTTTACCGTATTCGCCTGGTAACCAGCAGTAGATTAAGTCAGGAGCACTAACATGCGTATCTGAATTCACATCTCATTCAGTTGACGCTAACACGTCCAGGTGAAATAAATCAGCACGGGTCACATGACACTCAACTTAAATAAACTGAATAATAATAAAGTACAAATGACAAACCAAAATTATGACATTATCATAATACACAGAGATACACATTTAAACTATAAAGTAAAAAAATAAACATTAACCACCAAAATCACCAAAATGTCATAACCCACAGCTGACTTTCCAGTGTCAGCTACAGTCACAGTGTGTACAAACAACTCAAATGAGACACAGCCATTTTTTAAACGTTTAAATACTGGGAACTATTTTCTCAGAAGGCGAAGCACTGCCACTTGGGTGGAGTGATTAGCGCAGCACCCGAGAAGCGCCGTTCCGTCAACAAAACCAACGTGACTAACTAGCTAGTAGCGAACGTGATTCGTGATCATGGCTGAGTTTGAGGAATTGTCAGAGGATTTTTATTTGGTATCAAACCAAGATCCAGAACCATATCGTTTTGAGCCAGAATACACAGACGAGGAGTTACAAACTTTGGAAGCTGATAGACAAGATGCCGAACACACTGAGGTCGAGGGGAGAATCAGAACGGGAGTAGCCTACTATTTCACAAACAAGGTCACTGTTTCTCAAAAATGAAAACTGCACATCCCCCCCTCCAATCATTAGCAAGTTGAAGGCTACAGTCCTGAAAGTTACCTTTAGCGCCGCTTATTTGTTACTGGGGCGATAGAGCGCGTTTGTGACAACACAATACTAACATTACAGGGGATACATGGAGCCCGGGAACAACTGTAATAGTAGTGAGCACCCTATTCATGTAATAGTGTCACTAAGGTTACATTACATCTAGCTAATGGCGCTTTTCCACTGCATGGTACGGTACGGCTCGGTTCGGCATGGCACGCTTTGGCGCTTTTCCACTGCATGGTACGGTACGGCTCGGTTCGGCACGGCTCACTTATGGCGCATTTCCACTGCATGGTACGGTACGGTACGGCTCGCTTCGGCTCGCTTTAAATGGTACCACCTCTGTCGAGGTTCCAAGCGTACCGTACCGATACTAAAATGTGACGTGAAAACACTGCAGATCACTGATTGGTCAGACAGAATCATCACTACCAGCTGTCACGGAACACTAAACGAGAGACGAGGATTCAAGTGCAGAGGAGATTTAATGAACAAACACAAACAAAGTACAAAAACTCAGAACTCAGATAGCCAACAGACAGGAACATCAAGGACAGGTAACTCGGACAACGAACCAGCACAAGACTACAAACACAAGGAGGCTAAAATAGGGGAACAAACAAAGGAGGGTAACGAGACAGACAGGTGGGACAAATTAACCAATAATCAGATAACAAGATGGGAGGGGCTAGACAATAGACACGAGCACATGGCCCAAAATAACAAAACACCCATGTGCAGCACAAGACAGGACAGGCATGTGACATTACCCCCTCCCTACGGAGCGGCTACCAGACGCTCCATAAGACCAGGGCGGGAAGGGAGGGACAGACCAGGGCGGGACGGGGGGGGACAGACCAGGGCGGGAAAAGGGGAATGGACCGTTCAGAAGGCCAGGGAGGCACACAAAGTTCGGGAGTCCAGGGCGGAGCAGACAGTCCATCGGGCGGCCAGGGCGGAGACGACTTTCCCTCGGGCGGCCAGGGCGGAGACTTTCCCTCGGGCGGCCAGGGCGGAGACTTTCCCTCGGGCGGCCAGGGCGGTGAAGACCCCTCGGGCGGCCAGGGCGGTGAAGACCCCTCGGGCGGCCAGGGCGGTGAAGACCCCTCGGGCGGCCAGGGCGGTGAAGACCCCTCGGGCGGCCACGGCGCTGGCACTGGAACTGGCACCACCGACTCAGGCACTGGAACTGGCACCACCGACTCAGGCACTGGAACTGGCACCACCGACTCAGGCACTGGAACTGGCACCACCGACTCAGGCACTGGAACTGGCACCACCGACTCAGGCACTGGAACTCAGGCACCACCGACTCAGGCACTGGAACTGGCACCACCGGAACTGGCACTGGAACTGGCACCACCGGCTCAGGCACTGGAACTGGCACCACCGGAACTGGCACCACCGGAACTGGCACCACCGGAACTGGCACCACCGGAACTGGAACCACCGGAACTGGAACCACCGGAACTGGCACCACCGGAACTGGCACCACCGGAACAGGCTCAGGAACAGACACCACCGGCTCAGGCTCAGGAACAGACACAGGCTCGACGGCGGCCATCTTGTCAGGGGAAACAGACTCGGCAGGCGTGACGTGAACAAGCTCGGCGGCCATCTTGTCTGAAGACACAGGATCAGCAGGTGTGACGTGAACAGGCTCGGCAGCGGCCATCTTGTCCGAAGACACAGGCTCGGCAGACGTGACGTGAACAGGCTCGGCGGCGGCCATCTTGTCTGAAGACCCAGGCTCGGCAGGCGTGACGTGAACACTCTCGGCGGCGGCCATCTTGTCCGAAGACACAGGCTCGGCAGGCATGACGTGAACAGGCTCGGCGGTGGCCATCTTGTCCGAAGACACAGGCTCAAGAACAGTCTCTGGATCGGCAGACGTCCTGTGCTTCCTCCACGCCTGCAGTACCGCCACTGCATAAAAAAGGAAGACCACTCTCTTGGCCGTGGCAGGACTGATGGTGGGCGACTCCGAGACGATCTCAGGGATGACAGCGGGCTGCTCGAAGGGGACGGCCTCCGGGACGACAGCGGGCTGCTCGGAGGGGACGGCAGCGGGCTGCTCGGAGGGGACGGTCTCCGGGACAACAGCGGGCTGCTCGGAGGGGACGGCCTCCGGGACGACAGCGGGCTGCTCGGAGGGGACGGCCTCCGGGTCATTGGGGAGGCAGGAAGTCTTCCTCCTCCTCCGCCTCCGGACCACCAGACTCGAGACCACCGGAACTGGGACCACCGGACTCGGGACCACCGGACTCGGGACCACCGGAACTGGGACCACCGGACTCGGGAGCACCGGACTCGGGAGCACCGAAACAGGAATGGAGGAAGTCTTCCTTCTCCTCCTCCGTTTCGGGGTCACCGGAACTGGGACCACCGGAACTGGGACCACCGGAACTGGGACCACCGGAACAGTCACGGAGGGGTTCTTCCTTCCTCTCCTCCGTTTCGGGACCAGCAGTGAAGGCTTGCCTTTCTGCTGACCGCCATCTGCCATGGTCCTCTCCTCCTCCATAGTCCTTTGAACACACCTGGCGAAGTATTCAAACAAGGAAATTGAAGACCCCTTATCCTCGCCAGAAAAAATTTCACTCCGCTGAATCCACATATTTGGCTGGTTCGTTCTGTCACGGAACACTAAACGAGAGACGAGGATTCAAGTGCAGAGGAGATTTAATGAACAAACACAAACAAAGTACAAAAACTCAGAACTCAGATAGCCAACAGACAGGAACATCAAGGACAGGTAACTCGGACAACGAACCAGCACAAGACTACAAACACAAGGAGGCTAAAATAGGGGAACAAACAAAGGAGGGTAACGAGACAGACAGGTGGGACAAATTAACCAATAATCAGATAACAAGATGGGAGGGGCTAGACAATAGACACGAGCACATGGCCCAAAATAACAAAACACCCATGTGCAGCACAAGACAGGACAGGCATGTGACACCAGCGTCATTGTATTTACGACACGAGACACTAAACCCGCTAGATTTAAATAGCCATGACAACAGCCAAATAAAAGTATTTGCTAAAAAAAAAAAAAAGAGTATAAACTTCTAAAAAGAAATGGCTGAATCGTGGTCAGTGGACAAGGTGCAGACGTTCCTCTCGTTGGTTGCCGAGGAGTGGATGGGGAAACACGGAATGAAAAATTCGCATTTAATATGATGTTGTAATGCCAGTAGAGACGGTAACAATAACGATCAGTCCCACCCACTTTGAAGCGGTACTAACTGCAGTGGAAAAGCAACCGAGCTAAAGCGAGCCGAACCGTGCCGTACCGAGCCGAGTCGTACCACGCAGTGGAAAAGCGAAGCGAGCCGAACCGTTCCGCCCCGAGTCGAACCGAACCGTACCGAGCCGTACCATGCAGTGGAAAAGCGCCATAACAGTAGGCTAGTCATCTAAAAACATAACGGAACACTTACCGCAGCCACAGGTGATCCACTTTGTCCTGACTTTACTATCGATGGGATGGCCCTATCCTTCAGCACACGTTTCATGGTCCGTGTGGCAAATTCCATTTTTTTCAAAATAATCGTCCTCAGTGAAATGTTCTGAGCAAACGCAATAGTCCTTGATGATGTCTACAGGTGTGTTTGGATCTATATCCAGAGCAAGTAGCCATTGATTCATCAGGTTAGCGTTTTTGGTTGGAATTCTATGAAACAAAATGGTATTACCTGGTCTCCCCTGTTTATTGTCGCAGCTCTTTACAATACAGCGAACACCCATGATTGTAAACTTTGCATTTACTATCTAGTAATTGCTGACTCTATTACTCCAACGCTGAGCAAACTCTCTGCTCCTCACCATGGCGCTTCTCGGGTGCTGCGCTAATCACTCTGCCCAAGTAGCAGTGCTTCGCCTTCTGAGAAAATAGTTCCCAGTATTTAAACGTTTAAAAAGTGTCTGTCTCATATGACCTTGTTATTTGTACACACTGTGACTATACAAATCACAACATGTAAATAGGAAAATGTTGGCGTTATTTTGTCACTTATTGGGATTAGTATGCTAGCTGTAGCCATTTACATCCAGTCTTTGTGCTAAGCTAGGCTAGCGCTGGGTGCGTCAAACAGACTTGCAGCACGCACGGAGATGAAAAAGGTATGTATGGACTTATCTAACTCTGGGGGATACGGTGAATAAGCTAAAGTCCCAAAAAGTCGAAGTGTTCCTTTAATGTTGGTATACAACAGTATATGATAGCAATATAAGGTATAATACCAACTTTAACGATACAATGTTTAATAACTAAAAAATTATGCAGTTTTTTTAATTTCCTGAAAAATAATGGTTTTGGAGATACGAGGATTCCGCCCGACAGCGACGATATGTGATACATAGACTATCTTAATGAACTTTTAGTGACTTGAGGAGGGAGAGGGGGATGCATATATAAACAAGGAGATAAGTTTGGAAAAGACAATGTCCTGTGCTCTTTCTTTGAAATCTTCTGTCCAGGGTGCATTTTATTGCTTTATTGTAGGGTGAGTTTTATCTCAGCTTTTGTCTTAGCAGGAAAATCAATTCTTACACAAGTAATAAAGACAAGAAAAGAAAGGAAGTTAAAATGGTCAAACTAAATTCTCTAAATATAAAAAAAAGAAAAGCATATAAGTTATAAGTCCGTGGAAAGAGATAGTGACGGTAGGGAGAAAGCAAGACCTTGCGCTCACAGGACAGTATTGGCAACATTTGGAGGTTACTGAGGTTTGTCCAAAAAGTTGCTAGATTTGACGCTAGTCGCTTTTTTGAAAAATTTCACTAAAGGGGTCTGAAAAGTTGCTAAAAATAGCGACAAAGGTGCTAAGTTGGCAACACTGTCTGGGTGCGCTTTATAGCTTCCTGCCATGAAGTCACCCGCCTATACGCCATTGGACTGACTTCACAAGTGCTTCACGACGCAATCACGCAGTGTGTTCCCAAAGCGTCAATCTCGACACATCGCGAGTTCCCTTAGAAGGCAAACAAGTTACAGTGTTTCCAATTTTGTCCCTTGTTTCTTGTCCACTGTGGAAGATGTTAATGCAATGACATCCTGATGTGTGCAAAGTAGCATTTATTAAATCAAAATAAAGATGAATTGCAACATAAAATAAACAACTTAAATGCAGCTAGCACGTTTTTACACCGTGCTATATTGTCTCCATGTGCACATGCAAAAGACTGTATGCTCTTGCACCAGCACCCCCTCCTGTCAGGAGTGGTATATCTTTTTAAATGTTCTTTCCCCTCACGCCTATAGAGGGCACAAACTCACAGAAATAAACTATAGAAATTAAATAAGACAGTAAGTATTGCTTCCACAGCTGAAAAAACAACAACAACAAAGTAACAAACAAAAGTGTCATTTTCATTAAACAAAAGTGTCATTTTCATTAACAGTATAGGTAAATGATTGCATAATTGAATGATTGTGTATAATACATATTACAAAACGTGTAAGTATTGAGCATATTTTGCAAAACATATTACTTGCTGTCACTACATGGCAGCAATATTATTTTTAACATTGCATATAGATAAAAAAAAATAAAAAAAAGTATTTGTTCACTGCAATGTAGGTCATTTTCGGATACACAGTAGTGTTTTACATAATGTAGTGAAATTTTATAAAAAAATCTTGAGTGAAATATTATTTTATTCAGTAATTTGATTGATTTTCTTAAAGGGGTGGTTGAGTGTGATTTCATTTACATTTACATTTAGTCATTTAGCAGACGCTTTTATCCAAAGCGACTTACAAATTAGGACTAATTTAAGCGAGTCATCAAAAAGAGGCAAAAAACAACAATTACACAAGAAGTGCTCAAAATACGAAGTTCAGGTATTATTCAGAGTAGCATAAGCCTGATAAGTGATGTTTCAAAGGGAAAAACATCGTTTAAAAAAAAATATATATATTTTTATTTTTTTATGAGGTTAAGTGCTCACGGAAGAGATGGGTTTTTAGCTGTCTTTTGAATGTTGTCAGGGATTCTGCATTCCGGATGAGGGTGGGGAGAGCGTTCCACCAGCATGGAACTGTGAATGAGAATGTTCTGGAAAGTGATTTTGTGGCTTTCTGTGATGGAACCAAGAGACGTCGCTCGTTGACCGATCGTAGGTGTCTGGTAGGGATGTAGACTCGTAGGAGTGAGTGAAAGTTGGGGGAGCTGATTTCACTTTTCTAACTTTAGTTAGCGCAGTGTATAATGTTGCTGTTTGAGCATAAACAACATCTGCAAAGTTACAACGCTCAAAGTTCAAAGCAAAGGGAGATATTTGCTTTTAAAGAAAAGGACTACAACAAACGGCTTTTTTAATTTATCATGACAGAATATCCTAATTGAAGATAGTTAACTCCACATCAGCAACATAAATTCATCAACTAACCATTCAGAGACGTCCTGTTGCATTCTACATGTTGTCACTTCTTCTTGAGTCTCTCCATCCTTATCTGACTCCGTTTAACATTAAAGGCAGAACAGTTTCTGTCATTTTAGTGTGTCTGCATGAGGTTATAGCAGCTGCTAACAGAAACCCCGCCCTCTGCAGCAGCTCATTTGCATTTAAAGGGCCAGGCACAAAACAGTGTGTTTTTGCAAACCCTCAAAAAGTGACAACTTTAACTTGCTATATAAAAATATCTGTGGGGTATTTTGCGCTAAAACTTCACACACACACTCTGGGGACATCATAGATATATTTTACATCTTGTGAAAAGGGCATTATACCACCCCTTTAAGTAATCTTGGATAAAAAAAATTTAATTCAAGTTTAAACAGATATTTGATAAATGTTCTCGATTAAATCCCTTTCAACTCAATATTGTTTAAATAACGTCCCAGTGTCTTTATTCTCATATTTATCTTAAAAAAAAATAAAAAAAAATAACTTAACTTAATGTGGTGTTCATGTGTAATTTTTTTTCCCATTAGAAACTTGATAATTAATGAGAAAATGTAACTCTAACATAAAAGACATCGAAGCATAGATATTATAAAAAATAAAAATAAAAATAAAGATTTAAGCTACATATGTTTCCACTTAAAACTGTAAGATTAGCGCATATAAAAAAAAAAGAAAAGAAAATATTGACACTACATTTTCTTGTAATAAAATGCATAATAAATTCAAGAATTCTCTATTTATCTACACCAAGCTTTAACAATCTTTTGTCTTATCTCTTTGGTTTGTAAACCATATACTAAGGGATTTAATCCTGGTGGTACAATGTGAAACATTACACTAGCTAGTTTTCTGCTTTCAGGGTATTCCGGAAAACGATGAAGAAAAATAAAAATGCCTCCAGAAACGAACATGATTAAATAAACCGCTAAATGAGTGCTGCAGGTTTTTATGGCTTTGCTGTTGAGTGCTTTGTTTTTGCTCCTTATGCATAGAGTAGCAATTTTGACATATGTTATAAATATAGATACTGCTGACAGGCAGGCTATAATTACGGTATAAACAACTCCAAACACGTTATTAATACTTACATTTTCACATGACAGTTTGAACAGTGAGGCATTGTCACAGAAAGGGTTTTCAATTGTTGATCTGCAGTGAGACAGACGCACAGTGAGAGCTAACATAATTGTCACCACAAGTACTGACAGCCCCCAGGCTGATGCTGATAGTTTAACCACCATTTTATTGGTCATTATAGTCGTGTATCGCAATGGATTACATATAGCCACATATCTGTCAAAGGCCATGATCATCAGCACATAGTGACATGCTGCTGTAAATACATGCACAAAATAAGCTTGAATAACACACTCCACATATGATATATAGTGCTCTGAGGTTTCCCTTAAAATGTCCTGCAGCAAGCGTGGCATAATGACAGTGGTCCCTAATAAATCATTAACAGGCAAGTTACAGAACAGAAAATGCATAGGATCATGCAGATTCTTCTCTGTTGAAATCAGAAATATAAGTGTAATGTTTGATACCACTGCAAAAATATAAGCCAAGAAAAGAACAATGAAAACAGGGTAAGAGGACTGATGTGTAACTTTGAGTCCCTCCACAAGGAGAATGCTGTTTCTTAATGTCAGGTTGTCCATTTGCTGCTGTACACAATACCTGTAAACAGAGTAACAAACAGATGTCAGTTTGATTAATAATATAAATGACCTTGAATTACTTAATTGGATATAATGCACATTATAAACTAATGCTCTGGTGTTCTGTGGCTCTGTACATTTTTTACAACATACTTTCCTTGCTGTTACTGCAGTACATGACATGACAGTTGTTAACATTGTTAACACTACACAAATTAATAAACTAGTTAACATTATATATGTTGACAATGTACCTGATTTATAAATGCACAAACAAAAGGTTGCCTATGTAAATGCATTTCAGTAGATAGCAGTCTGTATACATTAATGTTACTTAATAAATGTAAGTGCTGCATCTTGCCTTAGTCTCATTAATATCCTCCCTGTAATGATTTAGTCAAACAGTATGACTTGCAGTTCTCTGTTCTTTTAATGTGGGGTTTATATGAGTTTTCTCTTTCATCAACCCAACAGGGAAAACTGATTCATATGCCCATATGAAAAAAAAAAACCTGCATGGTTCATATACTGCAACCATATATCTTCCTTACTTAAATCGGACAGAATTACCTTCTGTGTTTCATATAAGGCCAATATATGTCCTATACAAAATCAGACCGATTATGGCCCATTTCATACTAAATAGCACACATTAAACTTGTAGGGGTTTTTTTGCATTATTTATGAATACTGTTAAAAGACTTATATGAGTTTTACATGACAAAAGTATGCAAAAGTGTATGGTATTAGTAGAAACGGTAACACTTTAAAATACGGATCCTTCGTTAATGAATAACTACACAGGAACAAATGAGTAACACAATATTAACAATCTAGTAACTACAATTAACTAACAAGTAACTCTGATTAACGAATTAGTAAGTAATAGCACACAGATTTAAGTGGTAGTTACTATTAACTAATCAATAACTACTATTTTTCAATACTTCCCAGAGAAATAATGAAAAAAATTCACAATTCATGCAAAACTAATTAATAACTAATGCAGGAAAAATTACTAGCACTAGATTAACATTACTGCTAGATACTGTACACTAATTATCAATATGTAGTAGCGTAGCAGACTTATGATTTGGGAAAGCTGTCAATAATTAGCCTATGCACTGCTGTCTTTTAGAGAACTATTCATAAACTAAATAATTTTTAAGAATTGTTTTTATAAATGCACTTGTCTGGAACACTTACCCTGTGGCCGATTTTCCGGCATTCCTCTGGACTGGCTTTGAATAACTCATCATGGTGAGTACTGGAACATCAGCCATCCAAATACCAGTTATTTTATTATTTAACCTACCTCTCAAAATTGTTTTTATGTATGTCTCTTTGCTCATATGTAGATATGTATGTATGTATGTATGTATGTATATATATATATATATATGTATATGTATATGTGTGTGTGTGTGTGTATATATATCCTGTGAATGATTAGATGATTCTACCCTTTCGGGTTGGCTTACCGTAACTACAGCATGGAATCACGATAAATAGTAATTACTCAAGTGTTACTACATACTTCTATCGGAACTACTAATTATTTGGATCCGTATTCTAAAGTGAAGATCATGTTAACTAACTAGTAATGACTCAAGTGTTACTACATACTTCTATAGGAATTACTAATTATTTGGATCCGTATTCTAAAGTGAAGATCATGTTAACTAACTAGTAATGACTCAAGTGTTACTACATACTTCTATAGGAATTACAAATAATTTGGATCCGTATTCTAAAGTGAAGATCATGTTAACTAACTAGTAATGACTCAAGTGTTACTACTATTGTTACTACTATTGACTTCCATAGTATATTTTTCTCCTAATATGGAAGTCAATGAGACCAGAAACTGTCTGGTTACTGACATTCTTCTAAATATCTTTCTTTCTGTTCAGCAGAAGAAAGAAATTCATACAGGATTGAAACATGAGGGTGAGTATATGATGACAGAATTTTCATTTTAAAGTGGAGTATCCCTTTAAATTGTACAGTGCAGAAGCCGGTTCGAGGATTACTGTCAGAATATCACTGATCTTTATGAAGACTGTTCATTTTCCTACAGGATTTGAAAGAGCAGTTATAAAGCAATGACATTGTAAGACCGTGTATTTACATTAATTGTGAACTGTCTGGGCCTGTTGTTTGTGAACAAATCATAACATATTGCAAATGAACAAAGTTGAGTCAAATATGTTTCTAGAACAGTGATTAAAATGTTGAAAATTGGATGGAATATGTGACATGAACTCTGGTGGTGATGCACTCTAAAAACTTTTAATATGATTTACTCAATTTTTTTGGTGAAACATTTTTACACTTAGAATATTGATTAGATTTTGAGCAGTGAAATCAATTACATACACTGTATTAACGGAGTAAATGTAAGTAAAACAAATTAAATAGATCTGAGTAACTGCATTTGAAAACATTTAAAAACAATTATTTATTAGTAATATTAACTGTGTTTATATGCCAGTAATATTAACTTTTTTATTTCCTCTAAACCATTGTAAAAATATTCCATACAACCACCGGTATAACTACATGACATTGGCCTTTATTGTCGATGAGTAGCCTACAGCAATACAGCATATGTTATACTATTTTTAACACGTATACAATATTGCCTACATTTAAACTAATGAAAGAAACATTTTCGAAGTAAAAATTTAACATTTAGGCCTAAAAATTCAACTAATTCAAGTGTAATCAACCGGTCTGTTATCCAGTATCCACCGGATCAGCGCTGATTCCCATCCCGGAGATGGACTCGCCTCTGCGGGGGAAACTCTAACTTTACACCGCCGTGCTGCGTCACTCACAGCCGAAAGATACTGCGACGCGACTGACTCCATAACCTGCCAATAAACACACAGTGGACAGTTCTGAGGACATTTTATCATCCAAATTAGTTATATCAGAGAATGTCTAATAGGAAGAGAATTGGCACTCTCTGGTTACTTCCGGTTTCTGGACTGGCTGCAGTAACACGTCTCTGTCCATGCGGGGGCGCTCGCAGGCGAGTGCAGAATGAATGGAGGTCTATGACGCTAAACCATGTAACGACAATGACTATGACATGCGGTCACATGCTGTGCAAATTAGTAAATCCTGATCTCCAAACACATCCTTCGTTGTCTCCTTAGACAACGAGTTTGTTCATGGCGCCTCCAAGTCTGCTTGAACGGTCAAAATTGCATCTTTGTGGCTCCCCCGAGGGACATTTGAGTCACATAAGGAAACCCTGTTTTGGAGAATCCCCTCTAAAACCCCCATTTCAGCATGGACTCCCCGTGACTTTTATAGACTCGTGACATTCCAGATACACATACACACACACACAAACATCCTTTGTGTAACTTAACATCCTTTAATGTATGTAACTCAGAGTTGTATCTGCACTTCCTGTATGCATGTGTGATTAATGTTGTTTTGATCATATAGTTATGATCTTTCGAGTGTTTGGCTCTGAAATGTATTTCTGAAGAATGTTCTCCCAGTAGAATCGCATCCCGTAACCCGATCTCATTGGCAGGTCATAAAAGTTGACCACCAACCCACACACAAACACACTCTGGACTTTGAAACAGAAACCCCCTACAGAAAAGGACTTTTACCCATAAAGTCACTCTTAAATGTACTAAACATATAAATTTGTGTGTTAAGAGGTGTGTGTAAACCATAGGAAAGCATACATGTCCTATTTGTAACATTAATAGAACTGCAAATGCCTATACAAATGCATAATAATGTATCTTTGCATTGCTACAACGCCTATATTCTATTTTTGATATCTCTGTAATCCTCTCCAGCTAACGGAGTTGAATTCCGATAGCAGAATTCAGTGATGCGCATTGTTTTATAAGTTCATATGTCTGGAGAAAATCCTCTCAAGTTAAAGTCAATCATGACTCATTCGAGTGGGCGTGTCTAACCGGACAAAGGAATCTTCCCGCTCAAAAAATCTCGACAGCTGATTCGTCCTACACGAAGGAGGGGACGGCACATGGGACACTGATAAAAGTCCAAACCTTCAGTTTCCTCTCTCTCTCTCATCCAACTCAACTCATCCTCTCTTCGGACCTTCTTCTTCCCGGCGCAGCGCTTCTCCAAGGAACATCTGAAGGAGGCCCTGGCCTTCTCTATCGACGAACACATGTTCGAGTCGTAGCTGCGTCCCTTGCGACAAAGACTTTAAACCTCTCCCATCCCGGGAGATGAACCTTATTTTCCGGTAACATTACATTCAGTGAGCCTTTCAAGCTTCCCGCGACACCGGAAGACGCAGCAGAAACAGGACACCATCCTCGCTTCCTGCCTCAGCCTCAGCCTCACCCGAAAGAGCACAGAATCTTGCAAGTAACGTAACTCTCTCTAAAAGCTGTTCCAGGTGTCTCGTGAGCTTTGTTTTCTGTATGTAATAATTACTAGCTTTTCCCTTCTCCCTATATCTTTCTTTCTTTCATTTCATTTATTCTGACCACGCGATGTTTTCTGTTTTGTTTGGTTAAATGTTTGTTTGTTTGTTTGAATTTTTACGTACGTTTATATTTGTAGTTTATATAATCTCTAGTGTGTGCCATTTTATTAATAAACCCATTTATACTTTTAATTGTCTCTGTGTTTGAAAACCCACCTTATAAAAGTCCCTGAAACTAAAAGATCTAAGCTACAAGCTCGATATAAACTACATTTAGTAGTTCTTAATTCAGAAACTCAGTAAGTTTGATATTCGTGGCCAGAAGATAAAACTTTCTCGGAGTTTGAAAAGGGATACCCCCTTCTTAACTGTAATGATCTTACATTTATTCACTGGACGAATTGAATGGTCATCAGACAGTTACATTAACAAGGTAATCTCGATAATTGATAAAATAAATGTACATGCGACTTATGAATTATGACCATGAGTCATAATTATTAATATTTCCAAAATTCCCTATATTCTTGAGCTAATTCACATTTACCCAGAGTCGTTATTGTTACAACCATCAAAATCCATTTTTCTCAGGATATAATTTTTTGTCTAGTAATTTGAATGTTGTATTCGAAAGGAGATGCAAAGAAATTACACATTGCTGGGTGTTAGATTTTTTAGTCACTTATTTGCTTTAAAAAGTCTTTTAAAATGTCAATGACGTCATACACATCGTACGACCAGAGATACTGCTTGACGGCAATCCTTCAGCCGCTTTGGTGCTTTCGCGCTCGGCACTTTCTTTTCTCTCGAGGCATCGACAACACAGCTGACACAGGTAAATACACGTGCTAGAAGAGTTTTTGTTTTGTTTGTTTCTGGTCCCGCTTCGGATGCCACAATGCCATCAAGCGGTATCTCTGGTCGTAATCAGTCCTTCACTGACCAATCAGCGTTCATTAGCAGAATGCTAGCGTGTTATGGGCAACAACAACTCAACCTGTAAGAAATCGAAAGGACATAAGTACTCGTTCATTAAATTTTCGACCTATAACCCATGTTGAACTTGCAAAACCTACAATAAAATATGAGATTTCTCAACGGCAATCGGGTGAAAGAGACAAATTTAGCCGTCTAGCCCCATAGACTCCCATTCAGTCTGCACTCGCCCGCGATCACCTCCAGTGGAATTCTAATGGAACTGCAACCAAGATCGATACAATGGGGCTAATAGGAAGTGCCAAGGCTCTCCGTAGACGGGCTCTGGTTATATTCATTATCTTTAGGAATATAGTCGTGTGTTTTTTTATGCAAGGCGTTACAATCATGCGAAAAGACAGGCGCGAGTCGACACTCGTTTAACTCGTTTGCGTCTCTGTATGTTCTTTCGCATTAAATAAAATGATTTAAAGCACATTAATGATTATACAGATAAAATAAAACATACACACACCTGAATTTCACAGAGGAAATGCACCAATTCTGCGCCGCTGAGAAGAGGAGAGGACTCTGGAGAACTGTGCTGGACTGGAGAGAGTGAGAGAGTTCAAACAGCGCGCGCTCACGAGTCACTCAACCGTTGAGTTGTCGTCACGTCAGAGGGTGGGGGAGGGGTGCATTGTTTTAATAGAGTAAACTTAATTTCTTATGCGTGTTAAATTTTAGTTTTAAATTTTTTAATTTAGTTCAGTTTAATTATACATTCTCAAATATTGTGATGGAAATTTCACAAATATATTAGCTCAGTGTATTTTAAATAAATAATTGGTTAGTCAAATACTAAATTATTTTAGTGAAAAACTTCAAACTTAGATATAACTGTAAATTTCAGACAAAATTAATTGTTGGAGTTTTAGTCAATTATTCCGGTATGTTCAACTCAAACTATCAAGTAAATGATATTCAGAGATTTTATAAAGTTAATTATAATGTGATATTTACTAAGCCACTGAATTATTTTTTAGAGTGATACGCATACGAATCACTTCAACATTTAGGAAAGTTTTATGTTTGTAGGTTAAGAATAGAACTGTTGTAAACTAGTACTGTGATAAAGTTTAGAGAAATTGTCACAAATGAAAATGAAATCTGGTGATGCAGGATTTAGAATGAAAACGTCTCAGGTTACGACTGTAACCTATGTTCCCTGAGAACAGGGAACGAGACACTACGTCAGAATGACGCTATGGGGAACGCCTCAGGCGTGACAGGTGTCTGAAATCAAATATCATCTCACAGCAATCATGCTGACCGGCGACAGCCCGTGAATCATTAGCGTGAATGATTAACGTGCAACCTGCAAGTATAAAAGGGGCGCTTTGCAAACATGACAACATCCTATCGTCTGAAGGGACTGTTGCAGGCAGGCCCCGAGGCATGGCAGGAAGACGTAGTGTCTCGTTCCCTGTTCTCAGGGAACATAGGTTACAGTCGTAACCTGAGACGTTCCCTTTCGAAAGGGAACTCTACACTACGTCAGAATGACGCTATGGGGAACGATATACCAACGCCACCATGCTAAGGGGAGTGCCTGCCAAAAGGCAGTGACAACTGTCAGAACCGGCAATTCAAATGAACGCTAGTACCACTCACCCCCAGGTCACACTGAGCTGTCAGTGACAGCACTCCCTACGGTCATAGCCCAAACTAAATGACACCACAGAAAACCTCCATAAACATAGTTTAGTGAAAGGTCTACCTGGGCCTGCTCAAGGGCCAAGGACCACAACTTCAACTTCTTAGAAGGGGTCCCTTCTAGGGAATGTGGCTAGGGAACCTGAGGAACCCCAGCCAGTCACTATTCAGGGGAACGTGCCGCCTGAAACGCCACCAGGCAGGCCTGACCTGGTGTCACTATATAAGACACTACAGTCTGGCCACTTCCTGTCTGTCCGAACACAGAGCCTCTGGACACTTGCCTTTAGGAAGGCATCCAACCCGAGGGACTGTGAAGCAGGCAGTGAACCACTCGGACCGGATCTCAGGGACGGGATATCCTGGAGAGTATGACTCAGCATAGTGCTTTACAACCCTTGCCAGCGAGGGGAGTTTCTCTACTCAATCCACGGATCAACTCAGTGTTTGTGTTTCAAAACACTGAGGAGGCCTGTGAGGGCCTAAGGGCTGATCTAACTGGGAGGCCTCAAGAGAGGCCTACGACCGACTGACCAGACTCAGGAGACCACATACTCATACTGACCCTCAGTGAAGGGAGGAGCATTAGATCTACCTGGTAGGCAACCAGGCTGTAGCAGGAAAAAGAGGTTCCAGGAGGGAACCCGTAGCAGAGAATAAAAACTTGAGTCGAGCCAGGGCGCAAGCTCACCTTCGCTAGCTGCCTGATAAGGTCTGCTAAACTGAAAGTAAGCGGCCACTAGCTTACAAAAAACCCAGCACCACTGTGAAACTACTCTCAGGGAGACCTGGAGAGGCCTTACTACCTGACAACCACAGTATGTGGGAGCTCACTTTCAGAGAGGCCTGGTGAAGCCTACTATCTGGTAGCCACAGAACGTGGGAGCTCACTTTCAGAGAGGCCTGAAGAGGCCTACTACCTTAAAGACCATGCTAAGTGGAAACGCACAGTAAGTGGGAGCTAACCCTCCAGGGAGGCCTGGTAAGGCCTACTACATGACAACCACAGTATGTGGGAGCTCGACTTCAGGGAGGCCTAGTGAGGCCTACTACCTGATAACCACAGTGCATGGGAGTTCACTTACAAAGAGGCCTAGAGCGGCCTGCTACATGACAACCACAAAACGTGGGAGCTCAACTTAAGGGAGGCCTAGTGAGGCCTACTACCTGATAACCACAGTGCATGGGAGTTCACTTACAGAGAGGCCTGGAGAGGCCTACTACCTGACAACCACAGTATGTGGGAGCTCACCTTCAGAGAGGCTTGGTGAAGCCTACTATCTGATAACCACAGAACGTGGAAGCTCACTTTCAGAGAGGCCTGGAGAGGCCTACTACCTGACAACCACAGTATGTGGGAGCTCTCCTTCAGAGAGGCCTGGTGAAGCCTACTATCTGATAACCACAGAACGTGGGAGCTCAAGAAAAAACACATTAAGTGGAAACTCAAAGTATGATGGAACTCAACTCCAGGGAAGCCTGGAGAGGCCTACTACCTGAAAACCACAGCTGACAGTGGGCCAGACTGGCAGTCCAGTTGACTGTCTATGGGGCTTTGCCTTCAGGGAGGCCTTATGAGGCCTACTACCTGATAGTTCAACCTCAGGGCCACTTAGTACCACAGTATGAGGGATTCAGCCCTCAGGGAGGCCTAGTAAAGCCTACTACCTGATCCCCACAAAAAAATGTGGGAGCCCATCTTCAGGGAGGCCTGAAGAGGCCTACTTCCTGAAACGGTCTAATCAGCTGGATGTGTACTGCTGCTGGGGACTCGCCTAACAGGGAGGCCCGGTCGAGCCTACTAGCTGATAGCGAGTCTTTCTGCTACTTTAATGAACACTGCTGGAACCATACTAATAAAAAACTTTCCTAAAGTTTTGACCTAGTGTATGCTCCACAATGTTGTGACCCACCTCCGAGGAGG